>NC_134882.1:41992424-42002424 GCF_041734735.1 Babylonia areolata
GTCCCAAAAGGACCAGATCCTTTGGGTGTCATGTCCCTAAAGCACAGGATCCTTGGAATGTCTTGTTCCTAAAGGACAGGACCCTTGGACTGTCGTGTTCCTAAAGGACATGATGCCTGGAGTGTCTTGTTCCTAAAGGACAGGATCCTTGGACTGTCTTGTTCCTAAAGGACAGGATCCTTGGACTGTCTTGTTCCTAAAGGACAGGATCCTTGGAGTGTCTTGTCTCTAAAGGATAGGATCATTGGATTGTCTTGTCCCGAAAGTACATGATCCCTGGAGTCTCCCTTAAGTTATACACTTGTTGTCATCATCATAACACTGGGAGAAAAGTTGGAAACAAGACGACTGGCGTTCGTTCTTGCACAGCTTTTGCAGTGGTGACGTGCCTGATCAGTAAGGAAGTCAAGTCACATTTTCACACCAGGATCTTTTCTTTTTTTTTTCTCTTTTTTTTAACTCCCCATCCACTACATCTTGATTGCTGGTTTGGGCGCTAGCCTTTCAGCTGAGACGATAAACCGAAGTCCCGCGTGCAGGAAACACTTTGCACACGAAAAAGAACCCATAGCGTTAAAAAGGTTTGTTCACGGCAACATTGTGCAGCAAAATCCACTGTGACTGTAAAACAATTACACTTGCACACAGAAAAGAGGGGGGGGGGTGCTGCACTTTCCCCGGGGACAGCAGCCCCGATTTCTCACACACAATTCTGTCATGACAGAAAGTAATACAATACATAATATATCCACATTTGTCTGTATCTACATTTGTCGTGACAGAAAGTAATAAAATACAGATAATTACATTTATCGTGACAGAAAGTAATAAAATACAAATATATACATTTGTCATGACAGAAGTGTCAAGACAGAAAGTAATACAATACAAATATCTACATCTGTCGTGACAGACTGTGATACATTTATTTACATATATCTAAATTTGTCGAGACAAAGTAATACAATACATATCTATCTACATTTATCGTGACAGAAAGTAATACAATACAAATATCTACATTTGTCGTTACAGACAGTAATACAATACATGTATCTACATATATCTACATTTGTTGAGACAAAGTAATACAATACATATGTCTACATTTGTCGTGACAGAAAGTAATACAATACATATATATCTACATTTGTTGAGACAGGGTGATACAATACATATGTCTACAGTTGTGACAGAAAGCGATACAATACATATATATCTACATTTGTCGTGACAGAAAGAAATACAAAACATGTATCTATATTTGTCGTGACAGAAAGTAATATAATACAAAACAAATATCTACTTTTGTCTTGACGGAAAGCAATACAACACAGATATCTACATTTGTCGCGACAGAAAGTGGAGTACAAACATTTGTCGTGACAGAAAGTAATACATGTATCTACATTTGTCGTGACAGAAAGTAATACATACATGTATCGACATTTGTCGTGACAGAAAGTAATACAATACATATATCTACAACGCCGGGACTTTCATGGCCATACTGGCGAACAGACAAGAGGGCAGGACAGGAAGATATGTATGCATATGCCATGAGGGGGAGGGGTGGTGTAGAGGGGTGGTTGGGAGGTCAGACCGATATGCCCACGGCCCTGCAGGCTAAACGGGGACGGAGATTCGCCTGCGCGCGCGCGCGCGCGTGTGTGTGTGTGTGTGTATGTGCGCGCGCGTGTGTGCGTGCGTGCGTGCGAGTGTGCTTGTGTGTATGTGTATGTGTGCGTGCGTGCATGAAAGCGCGCGCGTGTGTGTATATATATATGTGTGTGTGTGCGTGTGCCCGTACGTGTGCGTGTGTGCATGCGTGTGAGTGCGTGTGCGCGCGCACGCGTCTGTGTGTGTGCTGTGGACACGTCAGGCCATGGGCAAATCGGCAGGCTTTCGCCCCCCCCTCCACGCCTCTCACCCTTATGGCTAGAGTTTAACGCCCTCACAACTCACGCTCTTCGAAAGGTTAATCAAGGTGTTCGTGTATACATGTACACGGGAGTGGGTCGGTGGTGGGGTTATCCACCCTTCCTCACTCCATCCTACTAACCCCCTCCCCCTCATCTCCATGATCGATGCCACAGGCCACGAAAACGATCAAAGCGAACGTCAATAACACTGTGATTTCTCAGTATTTTATTAATAAAAAAACAAAAAAAAAACAAAAACACCACCACCAACAACAACAAAAACAACCCTGGGCAGAGGCAGAAGGCTCGCTGCCATTCCCCTCACCTCCCACCCCCCTGCACCGTTCCCTCAAACCTCTAACCAAACCACTTCCCCACCTCCAGCCCCAACCCCTTTCCTCCCCTCCGCCCTGCACACACACACACACACACACACACACACAGACTGACTGACAGACAGACAGACAGAGGGGAGAGAAAGAGACAGAGATAGAGAGACAGAGTGAGAGACAGACAGAGAGAGGGGGGTGTTCAGCGCCTTCGATCAGTGACCTTTCTTTTAACTGGGAAATGTTGTGACCTTCTGGCTAAAACAGGAACAAAATGCTATAATTGTTGCCCAAATAAACCTCGTGCAGGGTGTTGGCGGTGGTGATGATACTATGGGGGATGAGGGTATGTGTGTGTGTGAGGGTATGTGTGTGTGTGGAGGGGAATAAACGTAAGACCAACTTTGCAATTTTCGTTACAATTACTATTCATATCTCTTCTCTACCCCTTACAGTCTGCAAGTTTTTTTGTGTGCTCTTTTTGGTGTGTGGTTTTTTCTGCTCCTGAAACCCGTGAACATTTTCTCTGAACAGCCATAACTCCATATGTGTGTACTCATATCTCTGTCCAGCTTCCTATTTTTTGTTTGTGTTGTTGTTGTTGTTGCTTTATCGCAGGATATCAGTCATAACTTCTGTGAAGTCTTGCCTTTACCTTCACTGCCATTTCTCTCGAGGTAAGGCCTAGGTCAAAAACGTTGCCACTTCTGATCAAACTGAGTCTTATTTCACAATACCTACAGAGCTTTCTTTCTGACTTATTATTATTATTAATTATTATTATTACTATCAGTAGTAGTAGTAGTAGTAGTAGCAGTAGTAGTAGTCTTCTCCTTTTTTATACATTTGTCATCGTTCCGAAAGCAGAAAACCTCAGCGGCAATATCATAATCATTTTATAAGGATGTATACGGAGACATAATCACTTTTCTTAATTTTACTGTCAATTCAGTTGCAGTTTCTCATGGAAGCGTCACTGCGTTCCGCGTTCGGACAAATCCATATACGCTACACCCCACCTGCTTGACAGATGCCTGTTAAACAGTATAACCCAACGCGCTTTGTGAGGCCTTGAGTGCATGCATATATATATTTGTGTGCTTATCAAAGTGGAATTCTTCTACAGAATTTTGCCAGAGGACAACACTTGTTTTTGCTATGGGTTCTTTTTCAGTGCGCAAAGTGCGTGCTGCACACGGGACCTCGGTTTACTGTTTCATCCGAATGTCCGAATGACTATACGTTCAGTTTAATTTTCCAGTCAAACTTAAAACAAACGGCGAGAGCGGGACTGGAACCCAGACCCTCACAGGAAGTGTACTGGCAGATAAGGGTCTTAACCATTCAGTGTGTGACATTCAGCGTGCAGAATGTTCCATATGATAATATACTCCAACACACAAAAATATAAAAACAAGAAAGGCAAGGCCTTCAAGACTCTGACTTGTGATGGACACTAAATGTCACTTAAAGAAAAGAAAAAAAAAAGAAAAGAAAAAAACAACACCTAAACAAAATAAAAAATTAGTTTGTTGAAATGTGTTCTCTATTCGTTATTATAATTATATACAGCTTCGCGAAAAAAAAAAAACAAGAAAAAAAAGGCTTCAATGCAGATTCGAACCACGGATGTTTGGATCGAGAATGAGTGGTTTTACCCACTGCGCAAACACGTGTTCAATGTTGACGTTCAAAAATTATTATTTGAGCATGTTCTTATAGCGGAATGAATCGACAGCGGAAGTCGAAGTCACGATGCTGTTTAATTTATTTTATTTTGGTATATCTCGGGCATTAAAAAAAATTCTTTCAAGTCCGAAAAAACATTGCAATATATGTCCGTTTTGGTAGATCCGCAGAGATTTGTGATCGACAAGCTTTGTCTTTCCACTCACTGAGAAACTACATCTTCCATTAATTTTTTTTTCCTGTTCGTTCTAGTTAATTAGGTATCCATTTTAAAACATTCATATGCAGTAAACACGTCAATGATTATTCAAGAAATTCCTTTAATTTTGTCAAGATCTGCACTGACCAGTGCCGTGTAGACGAAGCAGTGAAATTCAAATTTTCTTTTCTGTTCATTGTATTTAATTCAGTGTCCACTTTAGAATATTCATATGCAGTAAACACATCAATAATGTAGTTAGTGTCACTGAATGTGTTCTGTCAAACGAGATCATGGCGTATTCTCACCAGACAATCGGGAAGCTGCAAAAAGCGGTTTTCGGAAGCAGAACGAACATCAATGAAATAAACTGTTAATGATTCCGAAATAGGGCTAAATTCAGGAGACTTACAACCTGTTATTGTATTGACTGTGAAGATTTTTTTCCTACTATGTTTAAGCCAAATATGGTACTGGCAGACAAAGTATTTCCAGTTAAAATGGACACACAGCCCCCCCCCCCCCCCCCCCCACACACACACACAGACAACCGAACACCAGGTTATAACATACTTTGTTTACACAAGTGAGTCAAGAGAGAGAGAGAGAGACAGAGAGAACGGTGGGAAGATAGCAGGTGTCAGACCATCTCACAAACCCAACACTTTAGTTAGGCCTTACAAAGTCTACCAAAGGACTGAGTAAAACATACACATAGAATGAAATGAAATAATGAAGCAAAGTAAACAAATACGTTAACACACTGAGATATAATACATGAATAGGTAATGCGCTGTGGGTCATACGATAACCTTGTTGCTACAAGCTTTCTTCTGTGTGTTTTCTTTTAAATCATGTATCATGTACTTGGACTGTCTTCCTCTCTCTCTCTCTCTGTGTGTGTGTGTGTGTGTGTGTGTGTGTGTGTGTGTGTGTGTGTCTGTGTCTGTGTGCGTACGTGCGCGCGCACTCCACTCTCCCTCATCCCCCTCTATCATCATCATCATCGTCATCACAGTTTTCTTTCTTTATTTCATTCCGTTTTCAGTCTTTTATCATATTTTCATCTTGCGCCTTATTTTTTTGATGTCACCACAGCCTACGATGACATTTTTGACATTTTGATTCCTGGGCTATTTTTATTGCAAGCAGCAGGAAGCAATTCATTACTTTATGTCACCATGGCTCTATATTAATGACAGGTGCGAGTGTGCAAAGGGGAAGCATGCGTTTAGATTCTGAAGCTGCCATATGGATTTCTCTGTCTCTTGTATGCTTGTCTGTCTGTCTGTCTCGCGAGTGTGTGTGTGTGTACGCGCGCGCGCGCGCTCACGTCTCTCTCTCACTCTCTCTTTCCACCACACACCAAAACCACGCACAAATACGAACAACCTCCGCTGCGCGTGCGCACTAACCCACCTCCACGCACGCGCGCACATGCGCACCCACCTCCCCCCCCCCCCCTCCCTCACCGTACACGCAGCAAAAACTGATACATTCGACAGACTCCCCGTTCAAAACCTATCGCTGTCTGCTCAAATTTCAGACCACGACTAATTACAAACACAACACTTGTTATACGAATCCAACATCCTCTCAAATCCCCCCCTTCGCCCCCCCCCCCCCCCCCCCCCGCCCCCCCACCCACTGAGTTGTGAATCAGTGCATTGACAGACATCAATGTTATCTCCCTTGCAGCTAACTGGTATTGAAAACTTCGAATAATCACACAAACACTGCAGGCTTTCCAAGCATTTTAACACACACACACACACACACACGCACGCACGCACGCACGCACGGGCACACACACACACACACGCAGAAAAAAAAAATCACCCTACCTTTCCAACTTGCGATTTTTATCCCTTCACCCACGCACTCAAGTTTTGCACACAGCAGCAGCACAGCACAGCAATTGCAGCAAAAAGAGGCCAGGAGTTACATGTCGGTCAGTAGGTGTCCGTTCGTACGTCTGTCCCCGACGATAAAGACGACACAACTCTCAACACTGTCTCGCCGCTTTTACTCCTACCGTGCCGCGTGAGCGTGATCCCGTCGAAGAAGCGTCACACACACACACACACACACCCCCCACAAACACACGTATGTATGTATGCATGTATGTGTGCGCGCATGCATGCATGCTTGTGTGTGTGTGTGTGTGTGTGCGCGCGCGCTCGCGCGTATGTGTGTGTGTGTGTGTGTGTGTGTGTGTGTGCGCGCGCGTGTTAAATTTGCGAGGCGTCGCTTCATTGCACTGAATAAAATAGAAGAATACGTAATTACCTAAATAAAAGAAGGTGTTGCCACGTTTGCTGATAAAATGCCGACATGTAAAACAACGCAGGCTTTACACTGTACGGTACTGCACAACTTTTTATCGCAACAGATCCCTGTGTAAACTTCGGGCTGTGCCCGGGGTAGAGGGCGTGTCCACAAGCGCAGTTGGACAGAAAGTGCAGCAGGAGAGACATACAACACCACATTTGGACAGAACCTCGCCACACCTGCGCACAAGGACTGAAGGAGAGAAAGTGAGAGTTAGAACAGAAGTCACAAGCGCAGCAGAAGAGAAAGTGGGTGAAGTCGTAAGTGCCATCAGAGAGAAAGTGAATGTGTAACTGATGCCACAAGTGCAGTAGAAGAGAAAGTGTGTGCGAGAACTGAGGCCAAAAGAGCAATCAAAGAGATAGTGTGTGTGAGAACCGAGGCCACAAGTGCAGTTTAAGAGAAAGTGTGTGTGAGAACCGAGGCCAAAGGAGCAATCAAAGGGATAGTGAGTGTGAGAACTGAAGCCACAAGTGCAGCAGAAGAGAAAGTGTGAACCGAGGCCACAAGTGCAGTAGAAGAGAAAGTGTGTGCGAGAACTGAGGCCAAAAGAGCAATCAAAGAGATAGTGTGTGTGAGAACTGAGGCCACAAGTGCAGTACAAGAGAAAGTGTGTGTGAGAACCGAGGCCACAAGTGCAGTACAAGAGAAAGTGTGTGTGAGAACCGAGGCCAAAGGAGCAATCAAAGGGATAGTGAGTGTGAGAACTGAAGCCACAAGTGCAGCAGAAGAGAAAGTGTGAACCGAGGCCACAAGTACAGTAGAAGAGAAAGCGTGTGTCAGAACCGAGGCCACAAGTGCAGTAGGAGAGAAAGTGTGTGTGAGAACCGAGGCCACAAGTGCAGTAGAAGAGAAAGTGCGTGTGAGAACCGAGGCCACAAGTGCCATCATAGAGAAAGTGTGTGTGAGACTGATGCCACAAGTGCCATCATAGAGAAAGTGTATGTGAGACTGATGCCTCAAGTGCAGGAGAAGAGAAAGTGTGAGAGACTTGAGCCACAAGTGCCATCATAGAGAATAATGTGAGAGACTGAAGCCACAAGTGCCATCATAGAGAATAATGTGAGAGACTGAAGCCAAAAGTGCCATCATAGAGAATAATGTGAGAGACTGAAGCCAAAAGTGCCATCATAGAGAATAATGTGAGAGACTGAAGCTACAAGTGCCATCATAGAGAAAGTGTGAGAGACTGAAGCCAAAAGTGCCATCATAGAGAATAATGTGAGAGACTGAAGCTACAAGTGCCATCAGAGAGAAAGTGTGAGAGACTGAAGCCAAAAGTGCCATCATAGAGAATAATGTGAGAGACTGAAGCCAAAAGTGCCATCATAGAGAATAATGTGAGAGACTGAAGCCAAAAGTGCCATCATAGAGAATAATGTGAGAGACTGAAGCTACAAGTGCCATCATAGAGAAAGTGTGAGAGACTGAAGCCAAAAGTGCCATCATAGAGAATAATGTGAGAGACTGAAGCTACAAGTGCCATCAGAGAGAAAGTGTGAGAGACTGAAGCCAAAAGTGCCATCATAGAGAATAATGTGAGAGACTGAAGCTACAAGTGCCATCAGAGAGAAAGTGTGAGAGACTGAAGCCACAAATGCCATCAGAGAGAATGGTGTGAGAGACTGAAGCTAAAAGTGCAATCATAGAGAATGGTGTGGGAGACTGAAGCTACAAGTACCATCAGAAAGTGTGAGAGACAGAAACTACAAGTGCCATCAGAGAGAACGTGTGTTTCAGACTGAAACTACAAGTGTCATCAGAAAGTGTGAGAGACTGAAGCCACAAGTGCAATCAGAAAGAAAGTGTGAGAAAGCTGGAAGTGCAATCAGAAAGGTGTGAAAAACTGAAGCCACAAGTGCCATCAGAAAGAAAGTGTGAGAAAATGAAGCTGGAAGTGCAGTCAGAAAGGTGTGAGAAACTGAAGCCACAAGCGTAGTCTGAGAGAAAATGCCAAAGACTGAAGCCACACGTGCACTGGGAGAGAAAGTGGGTGAGAATGAAGGCGCAAAAAGCAGCAAGAAAAGTGTGTTCGTCACATCACCGCCACAGTGTTGTTCAGTGCTTACCACTGACATCAATCCACGGCTGATCAAGATAGCAAAAACGACTAAAAAACAACAACAAAAAACAAAACAAAACAAAACAACAAACAACAAAAAACCAAAAAAAAACAACAAAAAAACAAAACAAACAAAAACAAACAAAAAAAACAAACCAAACTCAGAACAACAACAATAATGAAAATAAAAATAATGATGATAATAATAACTCTTTCAAAATCAAACATTGAACTCATGATACTAATATGCATATAGCGCTGAATCTTGTGCAGACCAATTAAAACGCTTACACAGCAGTCATTCCCAAGCACGCGCAGCTCGGACTCTGGGGGATGAAAAGAAAAGATAAAAACTGACGAAGACATGTAAGTAGAAAAAAGCTCAAGAAACCGCAGACCGGATAGGAGTGAGGGAAGGGTGGGATGGTTGCTAGTTTGTTCAGGCCTGACTTGAAAGATCCGAGTGCAGAGATGATGTGGCGCAGTGAAAGAGGGAGCAAACTCCAACGGTAGGGTCCACAGAGAGAGGAGCGGCCAACACCACACACACATGGACAGAACTCAATTCCTCCGGGCACTAAACGTAAAAGAACAGTATTAAAAATGATGAACACGAATTAACCCAGCTTCCCCGGGTTCTAAACCTAAAGGAACAGTTTTACAATGATGGTTACGAATTAACCCAGTTCCACCGGACTCTAAACGTAAAACTATTAAAACGATGACCGATACAAGTTAACCGAATTCCGAACTCCTCATCTTGAACAATGAGCAAGGAATATGACGCAAGCACCCAAATGGATTTGGTTTAGGGTCTGATGGGGAGACAGGAGCTGGGTGAGGGGTGGGGTGGGAGAGGGGCGTCAAAGAGAAAACTGGCACCAGTTAATCAAAAGAGTCAGGTCAATGCCAGCTAGTCATCAGCATGCTCGGTCTCACAATCTATTTCTGTCACTGAGTGAAGAAGCTGTTAGAGACTTTGCATGCTCTCTCTCTCTCTCTCTCTCTCTCTCTCTCACACACACACAATAGATACAAACTGCGTGGTCAGCCAGGTTTAACAAAAAGTTTCTTCTGTAGCCAGTGTTGGAATATGTTGCATGGCGTACAAATAGATGAATGAACGGAGTGATTATATGTTAGGTGGCATGTTGGCTGCTACCATTTTTCTTCAAATAAGAAACTGTTTTGTTTCATTATTTGCTTTCACCGTTTTCATTTGTTTATTATAATGGTTTGTTATAAATACACTGAAAGTATGTTGACGCATTCACGCATGTCATAAGGACCTCATGGCCAATGACATCAAAGTGTCTAAACGTCAAGGGTCTCTCTCTCTCTCTGTGATGTCAAACGATTAGATATGCTAAAACCAGTCATTACAATTATTCTCCTATATATTGCCTGCTCCCCACACCCTCCCGCCAAAATATCAAAAGCAATCCAACAAAGAAAAAGTCGACAACCC
>NC_134882.1:42007424-42009924 GCF_041734735.1 Babylonia areolata
ACAAAACAGTATCAAAGTCTGTGGCTTTTCATGCCCTGCTCTCATGGTGACTTCAGTTTCGATGCCCCTCCACTTCCGTGCTTGGGGTGAGTCCTGTCAGTGTCTTCAGTGTCGGCAGATTCATGGGGGGTTGTTCTTTGCGGGACGTGGTGGTGGCGGTTTCCACCCTGGACGGGACGCTAACTCAGTCTGGGTCCGCGACTAAGCCATTATTGTCGTTAGTAGGGGGCTTAGTAGGTGGTGTCCTAAGTACGTTAAATCAGAACAGGCACCACAGAACACCACCGAAGTGACTCGGCAGCAGTACAGGGTCTCCTCTGGTGTGTGGTCTCTTGGCGACCAAACATCGATGGATCCCAAACCCTGCGGACTGCCGACGCTGGAACTGCGACGGACAAACCCGGGTGTGCCCGTGTATGGGGCAATCTAAATGAGCGGCGTGGGAGTAATGCCACTGAAACAGTGCAGATGATGGGGCAGCAGCAGCAACAACAACAACAAACCGAAACAAACAAACACAAAAAACAACTAAAAGCAAAATACGTAAATCACAAGACTCAGGCTCGGGTGGCTTAATGTGTATTGGCCTATACACACACATTGAGGGAGTGTGTGTGTGAGAGGGGGGCGGGTACGGGGGGGATATGGGGTAGAGGAAGTGGGTAATCCAAATGTTAAAATCCAGGATATTATGTAGCAACATTAAATAAATACAAATACATTAATAAAGTAACGTACGAATTAAAAATTACATTAATTTGCATATGATGACAATGACTTTGCGAAGATGAGATAGTAAACTCAGCCATTTTTCTATGATGTAATATACAATTATGAGAAACGAATAATCATAGAACGTAATCAAAACAAAGGGGGATGAGGTGTGGCAGACCGAGACACAGAGAGAGGTGTAAAGTTAAGAATTAAGTTGGGATGAGTGAACTCGTAAAGGTGTGTGTGTGTGAGGGGGGCGGGGGGTGGGGGGAGGAGAAAAAAGAGAGATGTGAAGTAGAGAGTTAAGCTGGGATGGGTGTGTGTGTGTGTGTGTGGGGGGGGGGGGTGTACTCGTGGGCGGGAATGCGGATGTGTGTGTGTGTGTGTGTGTGTGTGTGTGTGTGTGTGTGTGTGTGTGTGTGTGAGATATTCAACTTTTGTTGTATTATTTATCTTTTGATATGGACACACCAGTTTGTATCAAAACAACAACGGCGACAACAACAATAGTACTCGTGTAGGAAAAAGATGGAGATAGGGAGTGTGGTTAGGACGGGTGGGTGGGAGGGAAGGATGGGGCAGTGGGTTCAGTGGGTGGGGAGGTGGGGGCTGAGAAGATTGCACGAACTATTCTGACACATCATAATACACACGTTGAGCGGAAGTTTACGGAGAATGAATGTATGAATGAATAATTATTATTTTCTGAGAAAAATATGTTAAACATGCACGCTTTTTTCCCATCCATCCAGTCTTAGTAAACAAACCAACCAGCCAAAAACTAGAATTATGAACAGTCAACATTGTAACGGTCGACCAGTATATAGTAATGTTTATTATCAGCCAATCAACGTTGTGTCTAGACAACCAGAAATGGTTGATATCAACCAATCAACTTTACAATGAAGCACTGGTTCTTAGGGGGTTGGGGTGTCTGTGTGGGGGGGAGGAGGGGAGGCAGGCTAATGGGGTAGGGGGATGATGGGGGGGGGGATTTTCACTGTTCGGGGTTTGTTCAGATATGTCCATGAGTGGCGAGGGGAGTGCAAAAAAGGGTGGGGAAGGAGGCAGTTGTCCAGTGACAGAAAGAGCCACACAGACATGCGGTTCTGGCGCTACATAATTTATAAATAACATCAGGGTCCCTTTGAAGGTCAGCCAGACGACGAGAGTTAAAAAGAAGAAGAAGAAAAGCGCAAGTACTTTATCTGGGATGGCTGACACTTGAACTCCTGTCTGGAATGTAGGTAGACAGGTACAGAGGTTCCCAAACCACTTGTGTGTGTGTGCGTTCGTGCGTGCGCGCGCGCGCGCGTGTGTGCCTGTATGTGTGTGTGTGTGTGCTAGGGTACGTGCGTGTGTATGTGTGTTTGTGTGTGTGCTTGCGTGTAAGTTTGTGTGTGTGTGTGTGTGTGTGTGTGTGTGTGAAGAAGGTTCCCAATGACTTGATGGGCTTGATGACTGGCTGAAGTGAGATGGAGTGAGACTGATGAGGCCAGGACTGAACTCTAGTGGAGTGCCTGCAGACGATCTGGTATTGGTGGTGGTGAATGGCATGGCTTTCTAGAAAGCGTGCATGCTGCAGGGTTGAGAAAGAAAGAGAGAGAGACAGAGACAGAGAGAGAGAGTGTGTGTGTGTGTCTGTGTGTGTGTCAGACAGACAGAAAAGACAAGACAGAGAAAGACGCCGACAAGACAGAAAGACAAGACTACAAAGAAATCTTGACGCTACCATATGGACATAAACCGGATTGTAGTAATCCTCAGAACAGCCGACGCAGACTGA
>NC_134882.1:42014924-42054924 GCF_041734735.1 Babylonia areolata
ATCATTAAAATAAAAATCTTTTGTTTGTTTGTTTTCTGTTTTGGTAAAGAACACTCCAACGGGAAACCGCTGTAAGCAAAATCAGCTTAACTCCCTAAGTCATTGTTCTTCCACAAATCCCGATTACTACAAAAGCCACTCCGTCTTAGCATGGAAATTGTGTGGCCACACTTCAGACAGCTCTATTAATAACTGAATAAATACGGCATAAAAGTGTAACCGCGCGCAAGCCGAAAGCTGGAGTTGAGAGGAATGAACCCGTTACAGCACCGTACCCCCCCAAGACCCAAAATTTCGGCTTTCTGCTTTCTCTGTCTGTCTGCCTGTCTCCCTCCACACCAACACCCACACCAGGAATGAAAGAAAAGAAAAGAAAAAAGCTGTGTCCTAGCCCTCGCTTTTCCGCTAAGACTTGCGATAGCCTGCAGAAAGTGAGACAGAGAGAAAGAGAAAGAGAGAGAGAGAAAGAAAAGAAAAAAAGGCATGTGTACAACTAGTACTTAACACAGGCACGCTTACACTTGACAGGAAAAGTTTCCAGCGTCCCAGATCGGGACATTCTGTACTTTACCAAACTGCCTTGACCCTTGACTTCAAAGCGTTGAGTGAGTGAAACGCTCTTTTGTTGCTTCTTTTTAAATCAAAGGCTCACGCTTCTTTACAAAACGATGACAACAGTTTCAGTTTCAGACAGGTGTCAAAGCGTGCGACCTGAGCCATATACGCTACACCACTGCTTAAAAGAAGAAAGAAAACGGAGAAAGCATGAGCGGATGTCTGACATTCGCATTAATCCATGGCGCTGGTCAGGTTTTGAGAGCCTCCCTTCGATCACCTTTTCTTTTTCTTTTTTAACAGGGCCAAAAATAGGGCATCAGCAGCAGCTCAACAACAAAAAATCAAAGTGACCACGTATAGCCTGAATATTCAATTACAGTTTTTGCTATCAGCAGTATAAAAGGAATCATAAAAATATAGGGTCGTCTCAACATCTGGCTATTTTAGTTTCGAACCTATCTTTTGAGTTTCAGTTTCAAGGAAATGTCAAAACGCGCGGACTGATCCACATACGCCACAACACATGTGCTGTAAAAATGAAATGAAAAAATAATTAAAAAAAAAAAAAATAATAATAATAAAAAGAAGAAAAAAAACATATAAAAAGAGCAGGTGACTGACCTGCGCACAAACCCAATGCACTTGTCAGGCCTTGGCACAATTTGAGTTTGTTCTGGTCTGCTCACGCGCACTATCTTCGTCTCCATTTCGATCGGGTAGGATTATCATTTATAATTGATTCACTAATTATTTACACGGCTGCAGCATCTTCCTGCGCACTTTCAGCGGCGTCACTGTACACACACACACACACGCACGCACACACACACACACACCTGGCTCCACTGATCCTACTTTTCCTTGCGACGACAAATCTCTTGGTCAACTGGTCCCACGATCAACAGAATCCCTAGTTAAAAGATCCCACGGTCAACAAATCCCCTGGTCAACGGATCCCATAATTAACAAATCCCCTGGTCAACGGATCCTAATGACGACAGATCGCTTGGTCAACTGATCCCCCCAACATTCCCTTCACACACACACACACACACACACACACACACACACAAACAAACACGCTTTTCACACTCACACTTCCCCTACCACCCCCTCTACCAAAACACACCCCATCCCATAAACAGAGAGAGAGAGAGAGACAGACAGACAGACAGACAGACAGAGGGTGAAAGAGACAGACAGACAGAGAGGAGAGAGAGAGAGACAGACAGACAGACATATAGAGTAGCATCAGAGCAGCAGCAGCAATTGAACCATTTCGGGTGCAGGGTCGTGCACAACAGAGAACAGTGGGGGTGGGCGACAGGAAGCAATGACAAAGTTTTAATGTCGTCGTCCTTTTTACACCACGTCCCGCAGCTGTGACAAGGTGACACACACACCCGTGCTCCTCAATCTACAACGTTCCTACGGCGTTTTACTTTTCTTTCTTTCTTTCTTTTTTTTTTTAAATGTATTTTTTTTAAATTTGATGTTAGTTTATTTTGGCATCATTCTGTACATTTTACGGTGTAACAATCCCCCCCGCCCCCTCCCCCACACTTAATGTAAAAGAACACTAAACAATCAAAATGAATTATCGTAACATTATTATTGAATGAAAAAAAAGTGACATAATAATCAAATAAATAGAGAGGTGAATAAACAAATAAGAGCGCCTGTCGACTTCACGATTAAAACAGACCACGAAAAAGGGTAATCAGTCGAAAAAAAAAAAAAAAAAGAAAGAAAAAAAAAGAAAAAGACAAAAAAAGATAGATAGATAGATGGAGAGAGAGAGAGACAGAGACAGAGACAGGCAGACAGACAGACGGATAGACAGACACAGACAAAGACACAGACACACGGCCACATTCATGTCTGTTTTATGACAAGCACAGTTCCAAGAGACGAATAAAATGTGAATCCAGTCCGTCTAAATCGGTTTGTGGGACAAATCTAATCCAGTTCGTCAAATAAAATACAATACAATAAAATAAAACAGAAAACAGGGAGGGAGGCAGATTGACACAACGACCCAGAGAGCTTGGGACTGAGTGAGAGGGCCTAGGGGGTGCGGGGTTGGGGAGGGAAGGTTAGATATCCTCTGGCGACAGTTTGTTTCCATTGGAAACACAATGCTCTCTGTCTGTCTGTCTGCGCCTTTCTCTGCCTCTTTGAAATAACGGCAGATATAAAAGTTGGCCAGTGTGCTAACATCTCCAACGTTGGAAAATAAAGATTCTTGCATAAAAAAAAGAAAAAAAAGAAAAAAAGAGAAAAAGATTCATTCAGTCGCCGAATCACTGCTCTATCTCTTTACCTCAAGCTCCATGCTCCCCCCCAAACCCCCTCCCCAAACAAAACACAAAACCCTTTTGGTTCTCTCTCCCTCCCTGAAACTGTTTAATGCCATCAGCATGAATGCCAGGAACATATGCTGTCGACTGAAGCTGAAGACAGATAACATCCCAACATTTCTTGACTTGCCGCCGTTTTCTCTCTCTCTCTCTCGATATATATCACACACACACACACACACACACATATATATATATATATATATATATATATACACATATACATCTCTCTCTCTCTTTCTCTCTCTCTCTCTCTCTCTCTCTCTCTCTCTGTGTGTGTGTGTGTGTGTGTGTGTGTGTGTGTGTGTGTGTGTGTGTGTGAGTAGAAGACCAGCAGCCAGGTAAGGCCACATGTCAATCATGTTGCCAACTTTGATGTGACCTGCACCAGCACTGAAAGGGGGATGACACCCCGTCATCTCTCTGTAGGTCTCCTGCTACCTTCACTGCACGACCCACCCACTGTCACTGGTAGCAACATGTACTGACCACAGAGAATTTGTGCTTCTATCTATCTATCTCTATTAACGGACGGACGTAATATCTACCTACTTTCCTATCTACGTACGTACGAATGTACTTACCTATCTATCCATTTATCTATCTGTCTGTCTGTCTATCACATGTACTGAAAAACAATGTCATCTTGCCAATATCTATGTATCTATCTACACACCCTCTCTCACCTATACTGAAAACCAATGCCATCATGCCAATATCTATGTATCTATCTACCCCATCCCCTCTCTCACCTGTACTGAAAACCAATGTCATCATGCCAATATCTATGTATCGATCTGTCCCTCCCCCCCCCCCCCCGCCTCTCTCACCTGTACTTTAAACCAATGCCATCAAGCCAATATCTATGTATCTATCTACCCCATCCCCTCTCTCACCTGTACTGAAAACCAATGTCATCATGCCAATATCTATGTATCGATCTGTCCCTCCCCACCCGCCTCTCTCACCTGTACTGAAAACCAATGCCATCATGCCAATATCCATGTATCTGTCTACCCCCCCCCCCCCTCACCTGTACTGAAAACCAATGCCATCATGCCAATATCTATGTATCTATCTGTCCCCCCCCCTCTCACCTGTACTGAAAACCAATGCCATCATGCCAATAGCTATGTATCTATCTGTCCCCCACCCCTCTCTCTCACTTGTACTGAAAACAAGTGCCATCATGTCAATATCTATGTATCTACCCCCCCCCCTCTCACCTGTACTGAAAACCAATGCCATCATGCCAATATCTATGTATCTATCTGTCCCCCCCCCCCTCATCTCTCACCTGTACTGAAAACCAATGCCATCATGCCAATAGCTATGTATCTATCTGTCCCCCCCCCTCATCTCTCACCTGTACTGAAAACCAATGCCATCATGCCAATAGCTATGTATCTATCTATCCCCCCCTCTCTCACATGTACTGAAAACCAGTGCCATCATGTCAATATCTATGTATCTAGCTACCCCCCCCCCCCCCTCTCTCTCTCTCTCTCACCTGTACTGAAAACCAATGCCATCATGCCAATATCTATGTATCTATCTAACCCCCCCCATCTCTCACCTGTACTGAAAACCAATGCCATCATGCTAATATCTATGTATCTATCTAACCCCCCCATCTCTCACCTGTACTGAAAACCAGTGCCATCATGTCAATATCTATGTATCTAGCTACCCCCCCCCCTCTCTCTCTCACCTGCACTGAAAACCAATGCCATCATGCCAATATCTATGTATCTATCTAACCCCCCCATCTCTCACCTGTACTGAAAACCAATGCCATCATGCCAATATCTATGTATCTATCTAACCCCCCCATCTCTCACCTGTACTGAAAACCAGTGCCATCATGTCAATATCTATGTATCTAGCTACCCCCCCCCCCCTCTCTCTCTCACCTGTAGTGAAAACCAATGCCATCATGCCAATATCTATGTATCTATATATCCCCCCCATCTCTCATCTGTACTGAAAACCAATGCCATCATGCCAATATCTATGTATCTATCTACCCCCCCCCCCCCATCTCTCACCTGTACTGAAAACCAATGCCATCATGCCAATAGCTATGTATCTATCTACACCCCTCCCCCCTTCTCTCTCACATGTACTGAAAACCAGTGCCATCATGCCAATATCTATATATCTATCTACCCCTCCCCCCCACCCTCTCACCTGTACTGAAAACCAATGCCACCAGGTCACACACACACACACACACACACGCATATATGTATGTATGTATGTATGTATGTATATATCACTGCTTGCTTTTGCTGTCACTCCATCAGTCAACATGATGTCTGAGTTTCTGAGTGACCACCCTCTGCATACAGTAGATTATAAATATACATCTTCCTCCATCCATCACCACGGATATAAACAGCAACACCACACCTAAACTTGGCTCTTCACTTGTCAGGCTTCAAGGACAGCGTCCTCAACCGTGACCCCCGCTCCCCTGTCGAGGGCCCAGGTCGGTCTGTCTGTCTGTCTCTCCCTCTCTCTGTGTCTGTCTCTATCTCTTTCTCTCATAGTTACTTCTTCACACACACACACACACACACACACACACACACACAGAGCTGCTTCCGATGTAGACACTATCAACTTTATCACTGTTTTCATGTCTGGCTTCGCGACCTGCACCCATGCCCCCCACCCAAGCCATTAATACACCCACCAAACACACACACGCGCGCGCGCGCGCGCACACACACACATCATTCTTATGGCACATTCTCTCTCTCTCTCTCTCTGTGTGTGTGTGTGTGTGTGTGTGTGTGTGTGTGTGTGTGTGTGTGTGTGTGTGTGTGTGTGTGTGTGTGTGTGTATTGAAGAGATTACGAACTGTTACTTACTGAATATGATATTAGGTACTGTCGGTAGGTTTGTGTTGTCGATTTATTGTGTCACGGTAATTTCCTTTTATCGTCTTACGATATGACCCTCTTCAGCAAGGGGCTTTGGCCTTCGTCTGGATAAAGAAAAAAAAAAGCATGATCATTATCTCTTCATATCTGTGTCTTTGTGCATATCGGTAGTTTATGCACATTGGCACTGCAAGTAGGAGTGATCGGATGTGTGCGCGCGCGTTTGCGTGCATGCGTGTGTGCGCGCGCGTGTGTGTGTGTGTGCTTCCGCGTGCCTTTATGTGTGAATGTGTTGGGGGGTGGGGGGGGGGGGGTAGTGGGGAGCGAGGAGGGGGAAGGTGGGGGGCTGCGCGCGTGCGACAATAAATACCGTGAGGGTCGGCACATATTGTCACCAGCGACAATATATTCGATGAGCCAATATATGCCCGAGACAATATATGCCGCAACCTCCCGACCCCCAATCTCCCCCACACCCTCATCACACACACACACACGCGCACAAACACACACACACACGCCCCTACTTCTAAGCCCTTAAATCATGGAACCCAGATCCAATCGGCAAACCACCCATCCACACACAAGGACACTACTCTTCACCCTCCACTCCTCTCTCACTCACATCCACCCACCCAGGACGTCTGTCATGTAAACAGATACCACTCGAATCCCCCAACCTCCAACACACACACACACACGCGCGCGCAAGCACGCACGCATGCACACACACACACACACACAACATGGCTGTTGACTGAACGCTTCAAGAATCGTGTGCTTTATCTTTTCCCCTCGTCCTTTGTGAGGCGAGATCTCCCTCTGTCTCTCCATCTCTGGATATATGTCTGTCTGTCCGTCTGTCTCTCTCCCTCTCTGGTTAACTGTCTGTCCGTCTGTCTCTCTCCCTCTCTGGTTATCTGTCTGTCTGTCCGTCTCTCTCCCTCTCTGCTTAACTGTCTGTCTGTCCGTCTCTCTGCTTATCTGTTGTCTGTCTGTCTCCCTCTCTGCTTATCTGTCTGTGCGTCTCTCTGCTTATCTGTCCGTCTGTCTCTCTCCCTCTCTGGCTATCTGTCTGTCTGTCCGTCTCTCTCTGAAGCCAGTGGGCAGAAAGAAATAAGATGTGGAAAATGCATAGCGCAATCCCGTGTGTGTGTGTGTGTGTGTGTGTGTGTGTGTGTGTGTGTGTGTGTCGCGGATGGGTGGAAAGGTGCTTGCGTGGGTGGGTTTGTGTTTGAGAGAGAGAGAGAGAGAGAGAGAGAGAGAGAGAGAGAGAGAGAGAGGCAGACAGACAGACAGACAGTGACCAACAGCAGAAACACACACACACACACACACACACACACACACACACACACACACACACACACCTTTCAAGTTTCAAGTTTTAATTATCCTTTCACTCCTACTGGAGTATGGAGGATTACTGTAAAATAATCCAGAAATTTGTGTTTTCTCAACTTTTATGTGACATTGTTCTGTACTTGGAAATGTTTGTTCTTTTTATGCCCAGAACAAACATTTCCAAGTACAGAACAATGTCACATAAAAGTTCAGAAAACACAAATTTCTTTTAACTCCAAAATTTACAGATAAAATGACTTTTTTGCCTCCTTTGAGCATATTACAAAAATTAAAAACCGATTTTGGAGACAAATATTTTTTAGGAACATATTTATTTCGTAAATGATCATAACTGGGACATTCCATTATAAAATGAAACTCATCCCCAATCACAGACATGTTACAAACCTTACAAAGCCGTAACTCTCGTGGTATGCCTTTGTGTCTCCCTCTTTCTATTTTCAGCTTATGATTACTACTTCGAAATCTGAAGAAGCTGATAACGTAATTATCAGGCATTTGACATATATTTTTCTCTACCAAATCCACTTTTGAAATTTCGATAAAACAAACATTTTCTACTCGCCTCTAGAGCATGTCTCCATAGATTTTGAAAACTACCTCTCAAAGCAATGTTGACATTCTTGCAGAAAGACACACACACACACACACACACAAAGAGAGAGAGACAGAGATACAGAGACACAGAAAGAGGCTAAACACGCGGGCTCGTTCACACACTCCCCCCAAACACATTCATATGCACAACCACCTCACCAGCCCCCCCCCACCCCACCCGCGCACCCCCTACCCCTACCACCACCCCCATTTCCATCTCCCCCCCCCCCCCTTCAGTGCCAGACAAAAGCTATCCCAGGTCAATCGATATGGCCACACTTGTCTGTGGGTCACCATTAAACCCAACATGGGTCTGACCAACCCCTGACATCGATGTCAACAAAACGGGCTTGGATCGAACAAGAGGACGCGTCCTGCAGCCGAGTGGTCAAAACGCTGGACTTTCAACCTAAGAGTCCCGGGTTCAAGTCCGGATCACGGCGCCTGGTGGGTAAAGGGTGGAATTGTCTGTTGTTATTTTTTTCTATCTCAAAGGTAAACAGATGTGCTAATACCCGAACCCCTTCCCGTATGCGCACGCAAAAGATCAAATACGCACGTTAAAGATCCCGTAATCCATGTCAGCGTTCGGTGGGTTATGGCAACTACATATATCCGACATGCAACCCTATCCCCCGAGAACGGAGTATAACTGCCTACATGGCAGGCGTAAAAACGGTCATACACGTAAAGGCCCTCTCGTGTATATGAGTGAACGTGGGAGTCGCAGCCCACGAACGCAGAAGATGAAGAAGAAGATAAGTATTTGCCAAGTCACTTGTTGGCCAAAGGTATGACGAACCAGTGCTGAAGGCAATGACTGGCTGAGCAAACGTCGAGCCTGTCGGATGTGTCTTAATACTACGATAGCCGCGAAATTTGGTCAACAGTGTTAACCGATACTCTTATCAAATTAAAAATTAAAAAAAAAGGAGGAGGAGGAGGAGGAGAAGAAGAAGAAGAAGAAGAAGAAGAAGAAGAAGAAGAAGAAGAAGAAGAAGAAGAAGAAGAAGAAGAAGAAGAGAGCACGTGCAATCAAACACCGCTGGTTTTAAGTGGTGCTCATTACACTGGCTACATTCACCACGGTTTGTCGAAATTTCACCATTCCCCCAAGAAGAAAAGCTTGATTGTTGTACAGGTTATCAAGGGGTCCTTAACATTTGGTGAACACTGTAGGTCTGAAATCTGCGGTTAACAAGCTACGGAAAGTTTTGAAGCCAGTTTTTTTTTGTTTTTTTTTACAGGTCTGAGAGAGAGAGACAGAGACAGAGAGAGACAGAGACAGACAGACAGACTGAGGCAGAGACAGAGACAGAGAGAGGGGGTGTAACAGTTAACGGGCACCGTTCAAACGGTTGTCTGTCTGAGCAGTCGGTGGACACGAGGGTTCGATGCTATCGGTCAGTGTGGGTGGTTGGTTCTCTCTCTCTCTCTTTTTCTTCATATCTTTTCCCTGTCTCCGTGTTTTGACTTCAGTGTGTGTGTGTGTGTGTGTGTGTGTGTGTGTGTGGTGTGTGCGCGCGCGCGCGCGCATGTGTGCACGCCCGTGGTGGGTATGGGGGGATCGGGGGGCTGCGAGCGCTCGTGTGTATATGTATGTGTGCGTGCGTGTGTATGCGTATGCGCGCGTGTGTATGTGTGTGTGTGTGTGTGCTTACGTGCGTGTATGTGTGTGGGTTTATGTGTGCGCGTGCTCGCGCACCGGATATGACACATGTCATTGGGGAGGATGGTGTCAGTCTGACGTTGCTGCACCAGCTGATTTTCCCACAGACCGTGCACTGGCACTGACCCCTGACTTGTCGCCTCACCCGCTCACGTTTGTCGAGACACATCACACACTGGCAGGAAGAAATCACAAACGTCAGCTGTGGTGTGGTGTGGTGTGTTGTGGTGTGGTGTGGTGTGGTGGTGTGGTGTGGTGTGGTGTGTGTGGCGGACAATTAAAAAACAAACAAACAAACAAACAAAAAAAAACGGAGACAGATAGGGGCAAATGGGAGTGGTGGTGAGACACACACACACACACACACACACACACGAGAGAGAGAGAGAGAGAGAGAGAGAGAGAGAGAGAGAGTGTGTGTGTGTGCGTGTGTGCAAAGGAGAAAAGGGGGGAAGGCGAGGGGTAGGTGCAGAGGAGACAAAGGAATTGGGTTGACATGTCTGCAACCAGAGAGAGTTGGAATGAAAAAAAACAACAGAAAGGAAAAACATTTTTAAAAAGCAAACAAAAACAAACAAAAAAACAAAAAAAAAGCAAAAAAACAGGCGCGTATTCGACCTCTCTCCTCTCTCTCTCTTCGTCTTTGTTTTACTCCTTATCCACCTTCTTCATTTCAAGAATGCTCTCTCTCTCTCTCTCTCTCTCTCTATCTCTCACGCACAGACACACAGACATCTACCTCAGTTGTCTGTAATTTATGAGCTGTTCCCAACTGTAACAGTCTTTCCGTCGTTCAGTCTCGACAGAATTGGTGGGAATTTTTTTCCTCCAGTAATTTCTTTATTTTTTCTCCCTTTAAATAATGTGCAGTGTGTTTACCAGGGTAATGACACTAACACACAAACACACACGCGCACACACAGACACACAAACACACACGTTCGCACGCACTCAGACACACACACACTCTCTCTCTCTCTAACAGATGGTTATAGAATACTTGGCAGGGGGAATGGCGCGCAGTGTTGGGGTGGAAGGGTGTGAGCAGGTCGTTCAACCCTGTGTATATATTCGTTTCGTTTGATGATGGGGGTTGGGAGCGGGGACGGGGGTGGGGGTGGGAAGAGAGAGAGAGAGAGAGAGAGAGAGAGAGAGAGAGAGAGACAGAGAGAGAGACAGAGAGAGAGAGAAACAGAGACACTGAGAAAATAGACACGGACAGACAGAAGAGTTGATAAAACCCCAAGAAAAATAAACGAGAGAGAGAGATGGACACACATGTCTCTGAACCAACACATTATCATAAAAGTGTAAGAGTACCTTAGTGGTGGATGAATTAATTCAACCTGGGTGCAGAGGACAAGGCTGTCACGATGTTCCTCCCCACAGAGGACTTCATCAAGCGTGGAAAAGTGTGGCAAACTGTAAAGTCAGAGGTCAAGCGGTTAAAGACCACCTGACCCACAGGTAACACCACAGCCCTCTCCCTCCTCCCCATGCACCCCTCCCTTCCCCCCCTTCCCCCTCCCAACCCCTCAGTAAGTTGCTTTTGGCACCCTACCCACTGAAGACATGGCCGGCCAGTCGATTAGAGACAGCTTTAGACTGCTGCTGCCATGGTTTCTTCTTGGTCAGCAGGAGCTGTACTGTGTCTTGCAAACTAACGAGCAGAACAGCTTGCTGCAAGACAGATGGGGAAAGTCAGCATAGTTTTTATTTTATTTCTGTAATTCTATTATTATTATTCTCATATGGGGAGTTCGTATTATACTCCCAGTTTGGTTAAATATACGGTACCATGTCATACTGATGCAAACCAGGCCTATCTGTTTGCTCTTCTCGGCCAAAATTTATCGCGGCAACTCAGTGATGCGATATCTCGCCATTAGACCGCCGTCTGCTAGCCAATGAAATGCCGTTTCCGGCAGTAGGTAAACAATCATTCCAATGGCCAGCAAAGAAACGTCCCATGTGAAGCACGGCAAGAACCGTGGGGACGGATGGGCAGGCATTTGAGTTTGACATGGTAAGTATTTTTAACCAAACTGGGAGTATAATACGAACTCCCCATTTTGGTGTCATAAACTGTACCACGTCAAACTGGTGCAGAATTCAAAGCAAATGGAGGAGGGCATTGCTTTCTGGTTCACATGGGAGCCCTTGAAATTGTAACAAGGAAACCCCTAAGAACAATATGCCATGAGCAAACAGACTTCCCTGAGGAGGAAATTGATGAAGGAAATCTCTGAACGGCAGAAGGCCACCTGCAAATCATGGCAAAGAGGCACACAGTGCTGAAAGGTGGCTGAAATGGCAACAGCGTGAGCCTCCAGAGCTATCAGAATCCTGCATTAACGGAACTGAAAACGCCTAAGGTTCCGATGTGCAGGCGTTCCGACTCGGCTCCCCAACCATCTTGGGCGGGATCAGGAAGTAAAGAAAGACATAAGCAGTCAGCTTGCTCCAGCCCAGAGAAAAAAAAAAACATCCGCTGCTCAAGATTCCGTGTCTGCAACCAGTGTGACAGGAATCAGGAGTCCTTGACAGACCTGTGGTAAAGAGAACCCCCTTCTGTGGAAACCATAACGCCACACCCCTTGCAGGGTGTCCTTTGTAGGGTCCACCAAGTGGAGGACGCTCTTAAACCTGCTGCGAGCGCCTGCTTGGGGAGAGAGCGCAATTTCCCTTTTGTTGCAACAATCCCTGTTGCGCGCGCGGCTCCTGAAATCTGGATGTATGAATTGTACACAGGGCCTGCGACTGTGCCAAGTGGAGTCAGGTGAGTAGGTACCAACCTTGAGGAACTGAACTCTGAACTGAACCTGGAAACCCCTGCCAGCCCCACCTCAGCAGAGGATGGGGTGCACTGGAATGACCACACGGGAGGGCATAGAACCGGGTTACTCAATCCCTCCACATGAACCTTAGGTGCCAGTATGATGCAGGATGAATGAGGATCTGGACACACACAACCTGCAGGTTTAAAGCAGTGGCACATCGCACTGCTGAATGGTCTCTCAAATGCGTGCCTGAGAGTCCATAAGAATGTGGCCCTGTTGAGAGGAACAAATCCAAGATTGGTCACCACCCTCTCAGGACCTTTGGAATCACCAGCAGGCGTCTCCAAAACCCTGAGGCCCCAGTTTGGGGTCTGATGTCACGCGTGAGATATCCCCATCGTCGAAATGCTGCCATGCTCCTTGGGTACATAAGAAAGAGGAGTGGGTCACAAAGGAGGGGTAATCTTCTGCCCGAAACAGCATGCACCCCAATTCTAGCCCCAACATTACCCAGTCGTTGAGTCCCACTTTGCGCAACTGTTGTGCGTGGGAAAAAAACCCTACTTGCCAGGGCTGAGCGACTGGGGGGTCTGAAACGTGTCCCGAGTCATTGGAGGTGTAAACAGGCCCCCTATATGTGCTGGGGACAAAGACCCAAGAGGGAGTGCTGCTGGGTGGGAATTGACCATGTGGTAGCCTTTTCTTCTCCTGGGTTGTTAGACAGATTACGGCGGCCCTTCTGGCAAGCACGGAGTTGATGTGCTGGCTGGTAGTAGCGTCTGCCTTAACTGTTAGGTGCGCAGCCACTCTGTCACCCAAAGTAGTCAGCCATGGATGGCTGAAGAGTTAATGAGGTTCAGGAGAAGATAACTCCGAACCTCGCAGGAGTCCACGCTCATCCCACACGTGACTGGCTCTGTGAGGGAAAGCGGCCAAGGCATAACGCCGAGGAATATGTAGCAGGCACCGACCAGCCTATTTGTCCCCCTCAACCAACCGTCATATACGAAAAGATGGCCGAAGTCAGGGAGGGAAGGCTTTGTGGGACAAGCCTCCCGTCCCACCCAAGAGGGCAGCAGACAATAGAGGCTGCGTGAACGGGGGTGAACAAGGACCCAACCGCACCCCTGGAAGAGTCCTTTTCATTTGTCTTGTCTTCTCTGTCTAACGAGGTACTTCCCCGGGGGGACGGACCCCAGGGACAGACAAGGACTCCCTACTGGGCAGGGGTAGAGAAAAATTACCCCTGTCACTGAGGGCGGGTTTAATCAGCCACCCCAGTGCAGTCTGTGGGAACTTACGGCAATAAGTGGTCCTGGGGGTGGTGCTGTGGTGCCAAAGAAGGGTTAATGGCGACAGTGTGGTGTGAAGGGCAGATTCCGAAGGCTGATGGCGGAGTGACCCATGTGAGCAGGGTCAGCCCCAGGAAGGAACTGGGTTCAGGCTGATCAGAAGGTGAACATGGATTTGACCTGTCACCCAGGAGAGGGTAGGAATAAATCGTCAATATTCTCCCACTCTTCAGAACATCTGTGCAAAATGGACTTCCCAGACCATATTGGGCAGGGTTCCCTCACATCTAGATATACCCAAGGGGGTCTCCAGATTTGGGTGTGCAGCCTCGTGGGAAGAAGAGTGAGCCAATCAAAGTTGTCTACTGATTATCCCGTTCATGCCTGCTGCAGGGTTAGTGCCCATGGATTGCAGGTCCAGCAACGCCCACGAGGGTTGTGCCAATCTCAACACTGTGCGCCTCCTGAGATGGTTAGGAAGGCACCCATGCATGCACAGAGGGCATGAACACCCATCAATCTCCCCAATGCAGGAATGAGTGGTAAAAAGAAGCCGCAAGTTTCACCGACCTTGTCTGGGTGACCCAGAAGCGGTCAGTCCCTAGAGGGAGGCGCTAGAGACCCTGGACACCATGTAAGGGGACCCCAAGGGAAAGGGCCCCTGAAGGGGGTGGGGGTGCAGGTGACCATGGAGACTGCCCTGACCAAAGTCTTTAAGAGTGGGTGTTCACAGCCAAACCCTTTGGTGCGCAGTGCCCAGGAAGAGGTGCGTGGCAGAGTTCAGGAGGGAGAGGATGAGGGGTTCTACACAGGCCTTGTAGTAGCCAAGCATGCACCTCATAAATACCACAAACGACTATCACATTTAAGCTGCTATTGTTTTGCAACAGTAATTGCACGTAAAACGCATCTATGCGTGTAAATGAAGCCTTCAAGGTGCGTAGAAATGCAACTGTTTACTTGGGAAATATCTTGGACGTGAACTGACTTAACTGAATGTGTACACATGAAAAAAAATGTTCATCTGCATTCATGCATCATACCTGTACCATTCTGAACCCCCCACCCATCTGACATGGGCAGAAGACCTTGCTCAATAAATAATTGGCCCTTGCCCCCCCCCCCCCCTTCTCTCTCTCTCTCTCTCATGCAGACACACATGATCGAAGAGGGGAAACATGATAATATGAGGGACCGTGAAAGTGTGTGTTGGGGTGAGGGTTGAGAGGTGGGTGGAGATGATTGAGAATAAATGACAGAGTGAGTGCGTGTCTGAGATACGAGTGGCAAAGAGAGGGCGGTAGAGAGAAGAGAGAGAGAGAGAGAGAGAGAGTAATAAGAACCAGCTAACCCGTGGGCTAACACTTTGAGACAGCGACAGAGAGCTAGAGAACGAGGACGAGAGAGAGAGAGAGACAGAGACAGGGAGCTAGAGAGAGAGAGAGAGAGAGGAGGGGGGCGGGGGAGGGGGGGATAAAGAAGAGGGGAGGAAGCAGAGGAAGGGAGAGTGAGGAAGACAGGGAAACAGACAGAAATAAAGACAGAGACAAATCGAACACACACACACGCACACACACACACACACACACACGCGCGCGCGCGCGCGCGCACGCACGCAAGAAAATGAAACAACAAAAAACAAAAACAAAAAACAAAAAAAACGCCACAAGGTTTTTCCCACAAGACTTTCAAGAACGTAAACAGAAAATTATGTCATTTTTATATTTAAAAAATCCCCACACCTTTGCGAACACTACAACACACACACACACACAAACACACACTATCTCTCGCTCTCTCTCCAAAGGTAACAACTGGCAACTGGCAAGTGTCCATACAAAGTTACATACACCATCAGATTGTGTGAAACTAAAAGAGGCATTGTTATAACAGCTGTTCAACAGGGTGAAAGTAGTTTGGAAGAGAGCGAGAAGGTGAATGACCTCTTTTGCTCTCTCGCTTTCTCATTACTTGCAGCGTATATGGATTAGTCCGCACGCTTTGTCACCTCCTTGAAACTGAAATTAAAACTCATTTACTGGCCGCGGCCGGGGGATTACATTAATCAGGGGTTGGTTGTGAAAACGCAAATACGATTAGTTTTGTTCTGTTGTTGAAAGCACGCAGGAGCGTACGCACATTCACAAAGACACAAGGAATATGCGTATAAACACATAATACATATACACAAGGGCCATGCAAATAAACGCACATGCACACGGGCACAAGGTACACGCAAACAAACAAACGCATATACACATACTCAAGGTACACGCAAACAAACACACGTACACAAACACAAGGTACACGCAAACAAACACACACATACACAAGGAACACATAAACGAACACACACATGGACTTAAGGTACCGCAAACAAACAAATGCACATACACACGGAACACGCAAACACACACAAGATGGGAACACACAAACGCTCGTACACATGGACACAAGGCACACGCAAACAAACAAACGCACATACACAAGGAACATAGAAACAAACGCACAAGACGAGCAACTGGTTTATCACTGGAAGCCACACACGTTCACAGAGAAAGTTCTTCAAAGTTGTTTTTTTTTTAAATCGCCAACTTGCTTCACAGTATGGCGTCGCTTAGTCTTCACGTGTGTGTGTGTGTGTGTGTGTGTGTGTGTGTGTGTGTGTGTGTGTGTGTGTGTGTGTGTGTGTGTGAGTGAGTGAGTGAGTGTGTGTGTGTTTGTGTGTATGTGTGTGTGTGCACGCGTGCGTGCGTGTCCATGTATGTGCGCGTGCGCGCGTGCGTGTCCGTGGGTGCATGAGGTGTGTGTGTGTGTGTGTGTGTGTGTGTGTGTGTGTGTGTGTTTGGGCGTGCGTATGCAAAAAAAAAAAAAAAAAAAAAAAAAAAAAAAAAAGTGCGTGCAAGCAAAGTACAAACACGCGAGTGTGCCCGGATTTGATTGTTGATGTTGCAGTCACCTGCAAGATCAGCATCTGGATTCTGTCACAGATGGACTTGTGTTTAGCAGACTCTCAAATCACACCTGTAATTACAGTATAATTGTGTCTTTAGCATGGGAATGGGGCGGGGTTAGGGTATGGAGAAAGGAGAGACTCATTCAATGATGGAAAAGAAGAGAAGAATTCGGAGAATTCAAAGAATAATTTCTCCACACCCCGTCACTCTAAAAATAAAATAAAATAAAATAAAACTCTCCGATTTCACAAAGTTACCCCCATCCACGCAACCACTCAAAGAAGAATAGAAAAGAAAACTGGCTAGTTTTGCAGAAGGGTCCAAAATGGTCGTGGAACATGACAAAAGCCAATGGCTCGTTGGGCTCAAAATATGGGGGCAGCACTGAGAAAATTCTCGCAAAGATATGAGACGGGTTGTAATTGTCATTCTCTCTCTTTGTCTCTCTCTCTCTCTGTGTGTGTCTGTCCCTCTCTGTGCATCTTATGTGTCGAGATCCACCTACGAACGTGTTTAGACAAACGCTTGAAATTCATTATGTCAGCTAATAATGCCGTTCTCTCTCTCTCTCTCTCTCTCTCTCTCTCTCTCGGGTTGTAATTGTCATTCTCTCTCTTTGTCTCTCTCTCTCTCTGTGTCTGTCCCTCTCTGTGCATCTTATGTGTCGAGATCCACCTACGAACGTGTTTAGACAAACGCTTGAAATTCATTATGTCAGTTAATAATGCCGTTTCTCTCTCTCTCTCTCTCTCTCTCTCTCTCTCTCTCTCTCTCTCTCTCATCTCCTGTACAGATCAACCTCATCTGCAAAATCTTGAAAATCATTATCACGACAGAGATTTCGTTCCGGGAATGTCAGAAATTTGTCAGCATTACTAACATCGTTTGTTTATTTCCACCCTGCGGTCACTGTCACTATCTGTCTGTCTGTCAGTCTCTGTCTGCCTACTTATTTTGTCTGTGTTCAGTCTGGAACATCTCATTCGGCTGCAAATAACCATTGTTGTCTGTCTGTGTCTGTCTACCTACTTGTTTTGTCTGTCTTCTGTTATTTGGAAGCAAATGACCATTGTTGTCTGTCTATCCCTGTCTACCTGCTCGTTTTGTCTGTCTTTGTTTGGAACATCTCATTTGCCTGCAAATGACCGTTGTTGTCTTTCCCTCTCTCTACCTAACTGTTTTGTTTGCCTTCTGTCCACAGCACCTCATTTGGAAGCAAATGACCATTGTTGTCTTTGTCTGTCTCTGTCTACCTACATCTTTTGTCTGTAATGTTTTGAATATCTCATTTAGCTGCACATGACCATTGTTGTCTGTCTCCCTACTTGTTTTGTCTGTAATGTTTGAAACATATCATCTGCCTGCAAATGACCACTGTTGTCTGAGTCTGTCTCTCCATTTATTTTGTCTGTCTTCTGTCCAGAACACCTCTTTTGGAAGCACATGACCAGTGTCTGTAGTCACGATGATGGTCATTCTTCACGTAAACAAGGCAGCAGTTTGGGGCACCTGGTTTTGCCAGACACACTGCCTGCAGAAATACCTGGGAGAGAAAAGAGGGTGAACAGGGAGGGGAGAGGGAGGGAGGGAAGGAGAGAAAGAGAGTGAGAGAGAGAGACCGACAGAGAGCATGTGTATGGTTTTGTGTGTGTGTGTGTGTGTGTGTGTGTGTGTGTGTGTGTGTGTGTGTGTGTGTGTGTGTGTATGCGCGCGCTGATGCAGAGTGCATGGTGGCTCTCCGTCAGCAGTTAACAGAGATGGGGCCTGCGCATTATTTTCCCATTTCTGCAATGTATTCTATGGCTTCGCTTCAAGAGGCCCGATAACTTGCAGCTAAAAATACATGTCTCCTCCTTTCCCCACGGACCCCCTCCCTTCCCCTCTCCTACACACACCTCCAGCCCTCTCCGAATATGTCTGTCTGTCTATCTCTCCCTCTTTGTACCCCCACTTTTGTTTCATGCTGCTAGCAAGTGACTGGCGTTTGTAACACTGAAAAGTTTGCGGCCAGGGTCCAATCAAAGTGCGAGAACAAAGTCAAATTTAGGAGGGGATGCTGGGAAAAAACCACCAGTGAGATGGAAGAAGAAACTGAACAAGAAGATGATGATAATTATGGTGATGACGATGACTATAATGAAGAAGATGATGATGAAAGAGGAGGAGGAGGGGGTGGAAGACAGGAAGAGGAGGAAGAAAAGAAGACAATGATGGTGACGACAATAATGATGATGAAGAAGATAATGATGGTGATGATGATGATGATGGAGGAGGAGGAGGAGGAGGAGGGGGAGGACGAGGGGAGGGGAGCGGGGGTGGGGGTGGGGGAGGAAGAGGAGACAGAGAAGAAGAAGAAGAAATATGATGGTGACGACGATGATAATGAAGAAGAATATGATGATGAAGGAGGGGGAGGAGTGGGTGGAGAAAGGAGATAGAGGAGGAAGAAAAGAAGAAGAAAATGATGATGGTGATGGCAATGATGATGAAGATGATGATGATGGAGGAGGGGGAGGAGGAGAGGGGGTGGGAGAAGAAGAGGAGACAGAGGAGGAAGAAAAGAAGCAGACGATGATGGTGTTGACAATGATGATGATGATGATGAAGATAATGATGAAGGAGGAGGAGGGGGTGGAGGACAGGAAGAGGATATTGAGGACGAAAAGGAGATGATGAACATGACGACGATGATAATCGTAATGATGGAGATGACGATGAGGAGAAGGAGAAGGAGGAGAGGAAGAGGAGACAGAGAATGATGAAAAGGAGAAGATAATGATGATGAAGACGATGAAGGAGGAGGGGAGGAGAAGAGGGAGAGGAAGAGAAGAAGAAAAAAGAAAGAGAATAAGAAGAAGATAATGACGATGATGATGATGATGATGACGATGATGAAGGAGGGGAGGAGGGGGAGGAGATGAAGAGGAGAATGAGAAGGAAGAAAAGAAGAAGAAGGAGGAGGAGGAGGAGGTGGAGAAGGGGAGGAGAAGGGGGAAGAGGAGGGAGAGTAGGAGACAAAGGAAGAAAAGGAAAAGAAGATAATGATGGTGATGATGATGATGAAGGAAGAGGAGGAGGGGGAGGGGGAGAGGAAGAGGAAGCAGAGAAGAAGAAGAAGAAGAAGAAGAAGAAGAAGAAAGATAATTATGGTGACGATGACGATAACGATGTAGATGATGAAGGAGGAGGAAGAGAGAAAGAGAAAGCAGAGAAGAAAGAAAAGAAGGAGAAGTAGTAGACGAAAAACAGAGCCGAGGCCTCAACCTTCACGAAGAAGAGAAAAACGAAATGAAGCCTGACTCACCTCAGGTGGAGGAGGGAAGTGGGGAAGGGGAAGGGGGTGGGGAAGGGGTAATGGGAGGCCAGGGGGTCATATTAACGGCATCTCAGGTGTCTCGGATTCACCGCATCTAAACCACTGGAAAAGGAGAACACAAAGCGAGCGAGCGAGCGAGAGAGAGACAGAGAGAGAGAGAGAGATAATTACACTCATACAGTAAACTGATACCGCCAACCCACCTTGCAACAACAACAGCAGTAGCAGCAGTGTTAGAAGAAGTAGCAGTTCTTACTCTGGATAGGTGACATGGTCAGGTAAAAAGAGTTCCCGGGGGAGTTAGCTCACGGTTGTTAGTTGGTTCTTCTCTCCCTCTCTCTCTCTCTCTGTTTGTTCAAAATTCTCGCTTGTGCAAACATACACAATACGATTTATATGCATATATGCATTCTATAAGATCAGTTATAAAATACGCCAGATACTGGCTAAAACTATTGAGAATGCACGTGTCTACATTGTATCACCTACTTATCTAGACTCCGATGCTCATGCGTCGTTGGATGTATGACTCAGCCAAAGCGCGCCATTCTCCGCGGACCTCAGCCAGTTTTGCTGGTGTCACCCAATTGTCGACAAGTCCAAGGTCTCTCTTCACTGTTTGCCGCCATTTCATCTTGTATTGGGCCGTCACCCTCTCTTTCCTCGGCCAGCTGGTCCAGTTCAGGGCTTGGCGAGCGAGTCTTCTTGATGGGAGCTTCGGTGAATGTCCAAACCAGCGGAGACGTCGTTTGCAAGTGATGGTTGACACGAGAGGCCAATAGGATCTCTCTCTCTCTCTCTTAATTTCTTTTGAGATAAAATCATGCCATTTGATGTCAAAGATCTGGTGCTTGCATTAATTTTATTGCCAAAGGCATCCGTTTTTTTCTTCTTCTGTGTATTTGCCAAGATTCGCAGTTGTAGAGGAGAGTGGAAAAAGTATCTGAATTGACTGCTTCACAAAGCCTATAAAATGTTATTTGACACAGATGCCCGTGGCAAAGGAAACTGGGCTACGAATATAATCATGCTGTAAAAATAATATGTTCGGAACTGGTTATGCATGGCTTATTCAAGACGTGGAGATGGTTGATGAGTTTCTTTGGGTTTTCCACGAAAGGCTATTCTATGGAGATGACGAGAATGGGATGTCCCTCTTAACAACTGTGAAAAGTTTTGTTTATACAACATTTTGTACAATACCCGATGTCAAATCCTATTTACTGATGAATCCATACAGGCATTTAAAGTATGAAAGAGTAGACTTAGACTTGGCACTTCGGAAATTGCAGAGCATAAGTTACTGTTACAACTATTAATACTAGACAGACTCGGCACTTCGGAAATTGCAGAGCATAAGTTACTGTTACAACTATTAACACTAGACTTAGACTCGGCATTTCGGAAATGGCAGAGCATAAGTTACAGTTACAAGTATGAATGACTAAACATATACTTGGCATTTCGGAAATTGCAGTGCATAAGTTACTGTTATAACTATTAATACTAGACTTATACTTGGCATTTCGGAAATTGCATAGCATAACTTACCGTTACAAGTATGAATGACTAGACTTATACTTAGCATTTCGGAAAGTGCAGAGCATAACTAACAGTTACAAGTATAAATGACCAGACTTCGACTTGGCATTTCGGACACTGCACAGTATAACCAAGTTACAGTTACTGAGCACACAGTGAAACTGGTTTATTTCGTCCACTTTGTAAGAGAGGGAAAGAAAATGAAGTTCAATTTGTCGTTACACCCTGTCTAGTCAAGTAAGACTAAAGAGTACAGTACATACCACTTGAAAGTGATTAACTAAGCATGCGTTACATCTAAGTTGCACAACATAACTGAGTGCAGTTAATCGTGCACGTGTTATTTATCCGCACTGTGTTTTACTTTGCAAGGCGAGCGTCACCGGACATAGTATGGTGTTTTGTCACTGGTTATTTTTTTCCTTCTAAAATATTTATTTTCTGACATCCTTTCATGAGAGCAAACCATCCACCCATCTCTCTCTCTCTCTCTCTCTCTATATATATATATATATATACGTGTGTGTGTGTGTGTGTGTGTGTGTGTGTGTGTGTGTGTGTGTGTGTGTTTGTGCACTCTTAGAATTTGCCTCTTCCGTATGAAACCACACACCCATGCGCGCGCGCGCGAACACACACACAGACAATCTTCCACCATGGCCATCCTCCCACTCTCTTCCCCCAAACACAGACACATACATACTTCTCGTATCCGAAGATGGAACGAGCCTGCCAAAAGCTATTACCCTGACAATGTACACACACCCAGGAGGCCGACTATCTGCAGCGAAATTGGAAAACTTCGGTATCTTCAGCCGAAATGGCAAGCAACGCTTTGACAGAACTAACTGCTTTACATAGTCTATAGTCGGCTGTAAGCGCACGCACAGACTGGCAATCTCCTGGGAAACAGAAACTGCCGTTGAACACACGCACACACGCACGCACACGCACGCCTCGAATATGACATACGCTTGAAGTTTATCTGCCACTAAAAGCATAAACATTCACACATCACCCTAAAGGTTTCGCCTTTGGAAAACGTTCAGAATGAAAAATGCCAGACGTTCATTCAAGCAAAGGCCTTAATCCCAACACCCTGATCCTCTCACCGCTCCAAAGCCGTCCCTCTTGCGGCGTATGTTGTCGCTGAGCACATCTTGTCACCCGCGACAAGATCAGCCGGAAGTGTCACTACCAAAAACGAAAACAAACAAAAAATCACCCGCACTGACGAGAATATGCCGACTGTTATGAACGTATGTGTGTGTGTGTGTGTGTGTGTGTGTGTGTGTGTGTGTGTGTGCGCGCGCGCGCGCGCGCGGCAACAATGTGTGCCAGCGACAATTCGTGCCGGCGACAATGTAATAGAAATGCAGTGAAAGATGTGTGCGGGCGGCAATTTTTGTTCACCCCGGCGACTAATTAGCCCGGCGACATTTCATGCTGCAACCCGTCCCGGTCCGGATTTCCTTCACTTCTTGCTCTGGCACCGAGCTTTGAGTGGCGGGTGTCCCCGGTCACGTGGTATAAAAAAGGACAGACAGCCTGTCGAACGAAAGCCTACAGAGGATCACGTTTGCGGGCCATCAGTGTTAGTACCACTGTCTTTCTTGGCAGTGAGAGGAAACACACGCCACCCCCACACTCCTCCATCCACAGATAGAGAGAGAGACAGACAGACAGAGAGACAGACAGACAGAGACAGACAGAGAGACAGACAGAGAGACAGACACAGAGAGTGAGAAAGCATTCACGAAGCTGGTATGTATGTAGGGACCGTGACAGAAGAATTGAATAACGGGTTTCGATCGTTGAACAGATAGTTCTCCGTGGCTGACACCATCACTCTCTCCTCTCCATGATCAGGATCCTTCCCTGCAGACAGTCAGTGTGTAGTGAACAGTGTGTAGTACAGACAGTCAGTGTGTAGTGAACAGTGTGTAGTACAGACAGCCAGTGTGTAGTGTAGACAGTGTGTAGTGCAGACAGCCAGTGTGTAGTGAACAGTGTGTAGTGCAGACAGCCAGTGTGTAGTGAACAGTGTGTAGTGCAGACAGCCAGTGCTTAGTGAAGACAGCCAGTGTTTAGTGATGACTGTGTAGTGCAGACAGCCAGTGTTTAGTGATGACAGTGTGTAGTGCAGACAGCCAGTGTTTAGTGATGACAGCCAGTGTTTAGTGATGACAGTGTATAGTGCAGACAGCCTGTGTTTAGTGATGACAGTGTGTAGTGCAGACAGCCAGTGCTTAGTGAAGACAGCCAGTGTTTAGTGATGACAGTGTATAGTGCAGACAGCCTGTGTTTAGTGATGACAGTGTGTAGTGCAGACAGCCAGTGCTTAGTGAAGACAGCCAGTGTTTAGTGATGACAGTGTATAGTGCAGACAGCCTGTGTTTAGTGATGACAGTGTGTAGTGCAGACAGCCAGTGTGTAGTGCAGACAGCCAGTGTGTAGGAAGACAGTGTGTAGTGCAGACAGCCAGTGTGTAGTGTAGACAGTGTGTAGTACAGACAGCCAGTGTATAGTGTAGACAGTGTGTGGCGCAGACAGCCAGTGTGTAGTGAAGGCAGTGTGTAGTGCAGACAGCCAGTGTTTAGTGATGACAGTGTGTAGTGCAGACAGCCAGTGTGTAGTGTAGACAGCCAGTGTGTAGTGAAGACAGTGCAGACAGCCAGTGTGTAGTGCAGACAGCCAGTGTGTAGGAAGACAGTGTGTAGTGCAGACAGCCAGTGTGTAGTGTACAGTGTGTGGCGCAGACAGCCAGTGTGTAGTGAAGAGTGCAGACAGCCAGTGTGTAGTGCAGACAGCCAGTGTGTAGGAAGACTCTGTGTAATGCAGACAGCCAGTGTGTAGTGTAGACAGTGTGTAGTGTAGACAGCCAGTGTGTAGTGAAGGCAGCCAGTGTGTAGTGATGACTGTGTAGTGCAGACAGCCAGAGTGTAGTGAAAGCAGCTAGTGTGCAGTGTAGACAGTGTGTAGTACAGACAGCCAGTGTGTAGTGTATACAGTGTGTAGTGCAGACAGCCAGTGTGTAGTGAATGCAACCAGTGTTCAGTGTAGACAGTGTGTAGTGCAGACAGCCAGTGTGTAGTGTAGACAGTGTGTAGTACAGCCAGCCAGTGTTTAACGAAGACACTGTGTAGTGCAGACAGCCAGTGTTTAGTGAAGACAGTGTGTAGTGCAGACAGCAACTGTATAGTGTAGACAGCCAGTGTGTAGTGAAGGCAGTGTGTAGTATAGACAGCCAGTGTGTAGTGCAGACAGCAAGTGCACAGTGTAGACAGCCAGTGTACTGTGCAGTGTGTTGTGAAGGCAGCCAGTGTGTTGTGCAGACAACCAGTGTGTAGTAAAGGCAGACAGTGTGTTGTGCAGACAGCCAGTGTGTTGTACAGACAACCAGTGTGTAGTGAAGGCAGTTTGTAGTGCTGACAGCCAGAGTGTAGTGCAGAGGGTAGTGCAGATAGCCAGCCAGTGTGTAGTGCAGGCAGCCAGCCAGTGTGTATTGCAGACAGCCAGTGTGTAGTGCAGACAGCCAGCCAGTGTGTAGTGCAGACAGCCAGCCAGTGTGTAGTGCAGACAGCCAGTGTGTAGTGCAGACAGCCAGCCAGTGTGTAGTGCAGCCAGCCAGTGTGTAGTGCAGCCAGCCAGTGTGTAGTGCAGCCAGCCAGTGTTTTAGTGCAGAGAGCCAGTGTGTAGTGCAGACAGCCAGCCAGTGTGTATTGCAGCCAGCCAGTGTGTAGTGCAGACAGCCAGTGTGTAGTGCAGACAGCCCTGGTGTTTAGCTTCCAACCGCTGGCACTGTCAGAGTCAGTACTTTGCCCTTCAGTCATGCTGACCACTGGCTACTGAACAAAACACTCAACCCCCGCCCCCCTTTAACCTCGCCCCCTGCACCCCTCCCCCCCCTCTCCCACACGTTTTTTTCCCACTTGCATGCACATGCCGCCCGACAACCACCACCACCTTCCCAACCCCCTTCACCCAATTACCCAACCCAAATGACTGACCTATGCTTGTTTTCACTATCGTATGCCTGTGTTACTTCGCCCTTACAATTCCCTGGGTGGTAACTGACTCATTTGTTCACAGACCCCCCCAACCCCCAACCTCTTCCCCCACCCCAACCACCCCTTCCGTGTTGTCATGTCTGCCTGATTTGTTAATATTAATGATTATTATTCTTATTATTATTATCATCATCAGACATAACCTGTTCCTGTTATGTATATGCTATGTATTCACTTCCCATGTTCCATCTACAGGCCTCTGTCACTCTATCTCTCCCACTCCCTGTTATCATTTTCTTCTTCATCCCCCCACCCCTCCCCCTTTCTAATAATCATTTTATTTTAGAATGATTTGATGATCTTTTCAATGGTAACATGTGTCGTGTCGTACTTAGGTTATGTACATGCTTTCATTTATGTGCTTTATTCTCATGTATAATTGTGTGTGTGTGTGTGTGTGTGTGTGTGTGTGTGTGTGTGTGTGTGTGTGTGTGTGTGTGTTGTCTTCAGTTTAACGTCTTTCCACTTGAAGTGATATTAGGCGAAAAAAAACAACAACAAAAAACAAACCAACAACCGAGGGGGTAGGGGTTGTGGGAGGGGGAGGGGGAAGAAGTGTGTGCGTGTGGGGGGTGAACAGGGAGAGACAACACTAGGGAAAAATGGAAACGTTATAAACGCCAACATCAAACAAACAACTATAACAAATGTCCCATAGGTCTACGCAGCAAACTTTCTGCAATGACAAATATCATATTGGAATTGTTAATAACACATTCAAAAGAACTTTTGGTGAAGCCTGGCAAAAAAACATTTTAGATTCTGACATTCGAATATTACGTGGTTGCTAGAAATGTGTGTGTGTGTGTGTGTGTGTGTGTGTGTGTGTGTGTGTGTGTGAGAGAGAGAGAGAGAGAGAGAGAGAGAGAGAGAGAATGTGTGTGTTTGTGTGTGTATGAGAGAGAGAGAGAGAGAGAGAGAGAGAGAGAGAGTGTGTGTGTGTGTGTGTGTGTGTGTGTGTGTTGCCATTGCTTTGTCTTTTTTTCTTCGCTTTTCTTTCTTTTTTGCCCTTGAGGGTTGGATGTAAAAAAGCAGCTGTGCTTACTCCACTACCCTCGTGAATTAAAATTCGTTTCGTTTCGTTATAATATAAACCAATACTCCACTCAGAACAAACGTCTGTAAGAGTGACCTGGTGAAAATATTCCTTTGACCCCCACGGTTGCACTGATTTAACAATTATGATAATAACAATAGCAATACTACTAATAATAATTAGTAGTAGTAGTTGTAGTAGTATCATTACATAACTTTCAGCCAGGGAGCCAAATATGGGAGTAAACACACCCTCCCCCCACCCACAGACACAGATACAGAGAGACAGAAAGAGAGAGAGAGAGAGGTGAGTAGGTAGGGAGGGAGGGAGAGAGGAAGATAGAGAGAGAGACAGACAGACAGGGGTCAAACACACAGACAGAACCAGAGGTAAAGACAGGCATACAGACATACACAAATTATGCAGACAAAAAAAACACAACAAAAAAAGACAGAAAGAAAATAAAACAAACAAACAAAAAAATTAACTTCTCGTGGCCCAGGTCAAGGAAATCCAAAGGCATCTATTACCGCACACTAGAGACTGGAAAAAAGACTTGTAAACAGAAAAAAAAAACCCAAAGTACACACAAAAATAACAACAACAACAAACATTATTTTATGAGCATTTGTCGTTAGTGTGACGAGTGAAACACTTTTCTTGTTTACATTTTGAAATGTTTTAAATCTTTAACTATTACTGAGAGCGAAAGCGAAAGCGAGAGAGAGAGAGAGAGAGAATGCAACACACACACACACACACACACACACACAGAGAAAGAGAGAGAGAGAATGCAACAGAGAGAGAAAGAGGGGGGGCGGGGGGGGGGGGAGACATTCAGAGAGACAGATATGGAGGGAAGTGCAGTCCAACCATATCGCACGCGATACCCCGTCCTCCCCAACACACACACACAAATACACACACGGGAGGTGCACTATCTCTCTCAAGGAGTTAAAGGGCTTTCTGGAAATGTGGATTATCTCCTTTCGTCTGACCCAGCCTATCAAGTTGAAGCAACGAGCTTGTCGACAAGAAATACGGCTCTCTGGTCGGTCCAGCTTCACTGGTACATTGTTTGTTAGCCCCGCCCACTCCAACCACTTCCATCACAACCGTCCCCCCGCAGGACGGACACACACACACACACACACACACACAAAGAACCCACCTTCCGGCGACTACTCGCGAGGTAAGTGTGAGATGGATTTGTGTGTGTGTGTGTGTGTGTGTGTGTGTGTGTGCTGTTTGTTGTGCTGTGATTTTACACAGTGATAAAAAAAAAAAAAAAAAAAAAAAAAAAAAAATATATATATATATATATATATATATATATATATATATATATAATCCATTCAGTGTAATAACGCCCTCCAGACAAGGGAGCGACAAAGAACAAAACAATCCTTGTGAACGCATCTCATGTAATTTGTACAACCATTTAAACTGCACATGAATTATTCATTCACACACTGACGCTGACACTCGCGCAAAGTCCCCAGCGCCATGCCGTAACCACTGACTCCCTATTCAACCTCATCTCTCCTCCTCTTATTCCTTCCCTATGCACGCACACACACACACACACAAATACATATGAACGCACGCACGTGCGCGCACACACACACACACGGCTCACTGATCCAAAATTGCGTTAAAGTTAATTAGTTCCACTGATAGAATTAATTTTCCTCAGGCCTGATTACTGTATGCATTGCTTTTGTGTTGAATCTCGCAAATCCCTTAGTGAATAACCTGTTCGTTGCCACATGAAAGGATTTTTACACTGGTTTGATCAGGCACACCGGAGAGAACGGATCCAGTTCAAAACATTTTTCAGGCTTCAGAGTGAAATGATCTTCACCTTACGATCCATTTTCACATGATGAGCAGATGACATGCGACAGGTTTTCGTTATCAGCTGAAAACCGTCTCAGTTTTGCAAAGTTTAAGACCACTAGACTGATATTGAGACTTTTAGACCACTAACCCGGAGTCGAAAGATTATCTCTATGCCACCTTTTTGTTACATGTGACAAATGCATTTCTGTTTCAGAGAACACGTTTGAAAGGATTAAACCATCTATTATATGTCACATTATCAATTTTCATTTTCAAAATTGGCTTGCAATATGTAAGAAATAAAGTTTCAATTCAGCAAGCAATAAAACTGGACTCGCATCCGATGCCTCACAATTTCAAAACATTTTTTGACAAGACTTTTCGAACTTAGGTACCCAGTCGCAATGGCCAAATTCGAGTTGCAGTTAATGCATTCCGTGTGTCTGTCTACACAGTCTGGGCAGAAAATGTAACAAGTTTCGACCCATTTCACAGACATTCTGGAGTGCAGTGTATATCTTCCAGTTTCCCCATAAAGCTGTTTGTTAGAGGCATGCAGAGGGAACAGCATTAAGAAAGCTTGTCGATGCGAACGCATTAATGACTCCCACGTGCTTACATCCTTCTACCATACCGCACACTGCAGCTGCATAATTTGTCAAGCTGGGTTAGGCAGACAAACTGAGGGAGAGAGAGAGAGAGAGAGACTGAGAGGCAGACAAACTGGCAGACAGGCAGACAAACAAACAACAGGCAAACAATCAAAGACCGTTCACAACTAACTCACCTCACTCACGCTTGAGGATACCAGTTCTTGCACGTAACCTTAAAAAAAGAATCAACTAAAAAATGAATTTTTTTAAAAAAATCAAAGAAAGAAAATAATTCACCACAATCACAACACCTTTTATCCCTTCACTTGTCCGCCGATGGAGTTAGTTCTTGGACCAGCGCGATGGGTGTCTGCGTAGATCAGGAGTAATTTAATAGTGTTTTATTTGAAAACGTCACAATACAAATATAATGAATTCAACTGGCTTCAATATATATATATATATATATATATATATATGTGTGTGTGTGTGTGTGTGTGTGTGTGTGTGTGTTTAAGATATAAAGTAGATTGAAATAAAGTAACTACCACCACACTTCCTGTTACTACAACATCAAAAACGAAAGCATCTGTGACGTGAAAAAAAAAGTCGACACTCACGCTCACATGCACAGCTAACCATGTAAAACCTCTCCCATTATACACAGGGCATCAACTTGTGTGGTGAAACTGTTCCCTTTGCATAATAATGCACATGCCCTGCGAGAAAGACCGCACGCACGCAAGGCGCGCGCACACACACGCGCGCGCGCGCGCTGACTGGAAGAAGTACAAACTCATATGATAGCTGATCGTGTTCAAGTGACGCGCACGCCGCACAAAAGCTAGGATGTTGCGAGCTGGCTAAAGAGCTTCTGGCTGGAAGACACCAAACAAGCAATGAAAAGCAAGCAGCCTTGACTTCTCTCTCTCTCTTCGTTCCTCTCTCTCCAAGCAGCCAGCAGCAATGTTGTTGATATTTCTTGCATGCCGTCTGTCTCTATGTCCCTGAGCAGTTTTGGCTTTGCACGCAGCAAGGCACACACACACGTATGTACCCCCAGTACGTAACGAGGTCAGGTTCTGGGTTAACGGTGTACCGCCCATCTCTCTTTGTCTCGGTCTGTCTCGTGTCATTTACTCGAACACAGTAAATTAAACTGCCCCCCCCCCACCCCTTCCTCCCCCTCCCCAAACACCCCTCCCATTCTCTCTTTTCAGTGGTGCATAACTTATATTCTTGGGGAAAGGGGCTGAGCAGGAAGGACGAACAAGCCGCGGAGGGGGGCGTTGGGAGTGATGTTTTGTCGTTTCGTTTCTGGTTTTTTTTTTCTTTCTCCTTTCAATATATTTTTTCCATAGTCTGTACGAGCACGAACAGCAAAGGACTAGTTGGGAGATTGGGCACTGAGCCGTAACACTTGTAGAATAATCTGTGTGTGTGTGTGTGTGTGTGTGTGTGTGTGTTGAATCAGAACAAAGCACTACTGAACGACACCACCGACGGGACTCAGCAGCAGAGCAGGGTCTCCTCTGTTGTGTGGCCTCCCAGCGGGCTAGCACAGATGATTCCCTGTGAACCGGCGGTACTGAGACTGCAGACGCCTATAGGTCAAGTTGTTCAGGGCTGGGATCCTGGTTGGGCGATGGCTGCGTTGTTGGAAGAGGTGAGTCCCAGATGTCTGAGTGGGCGTGGGAGGTCCGTCTGACGTTCCAAAGGGGACACGCGTATCCTAGTGCGGTCGTGTATTGAGAACTAGGAACGAGCGGCGTGGGAGTTTAAAAAGAAATCATAAAACAGAAGTATCAAGTAAAAAGAATTGTACTCATGTACGGCACGGGCACATATGTAGAGGAAGGGACGTCCGGGACCCCGGACCCTATCCCCTGCCCTTTCGTCGTATTCAATATTCAACGAGATAAGCTCTGCACTACGGCAGTTGACATTTTTGTTTCTTTTCTTTCTTCCCTCCCCCCCTAAAGCCCTCCGTCCCCCCACCCCCCGCTCCTCCCTCATCCACTCTTGTCTCCTCTCAGTTTCATTTCACCAGCATCATGGTGCAGAAAGATTCATCGCTGTCACATAAAAATAATACCTAGCACGGCGAGATTAAGTCGCTGCACCACTTCTCGGCGGCGGTGTGCCAAAGGGGGGTCCAGCGTCAGAGGAAAATGGCTGTCTACGGATGGGCGGACCCCCTCCTCCCTGACCCCCACCTCCCCCCCCCCTCCCATACACACAGGCACGCATGCGCGCGTGTGTGTATGTATGCACACACACAGGCACACACACACAAACACACATAAACTTACACAAACACACTCATGGAGGCAAGCCGGCGCCATGTAACACACAAACACACAATCAAAAGGCAGCAAGCGAGTGTCAACACACACACACACACACACACAAGGAAACAAGCGGGCGTCATATAACACACACACACACACACACATAAACGCGCGCGCGCGCGCGCGCACACACACAGACGTGCGCACACTGAAAGCTTTACGGTGTGTTGAAACGTAACCCTCCAGCGTTCCAGAATTCAGAACAACAAAAAAGAAAAAAGATGGAAATAGGGTGATGAATGGTGTGTGCGCGTGAGTGCGTACATGCGCGCGCGCGCGCGCCGTGTGTGTGTGTGTGTGTGTGTGTGTGTGTGTGTGTGTGTGTGTGTGTGTGTGGTGTGTACTGGGAAAAAGCAGGAGGAATTCGGGATCCGACCAAACGAAAGAAGAGGTATCATGGGCCACACGACTCCACCCCTCTCTGCCTTACTCCCACCCCCTACTCCATGGGCAGAATCTAGGGCATGGCGTGCTGGGGTAAAGGGCGGTTTTAGGGGTGCTGAAGGTTTCAACCAACAGAGCGATCCTTTTTGTTGTTGTTGTTTTTAGTATTCATGTTATCTTCTGCAAATGTAACAGTTTTCTGTAGTTAAAAAAGAAATCAATAAATGAAAATAAGAATAAACCCAGGGTTCAATAATAGTAATAATGATAATGATAATAACAAGAACATAAAATAAAGTATCTTCTGAACGTCCCAACAATGAATAAAACCGATCCCTATAACACACACAAAACAAGACGCCCTCCCGGCGAAGCCCAATGGGCGATAATTTGAGAGTAGAAACAGGGAGGACAAATTCTTTTCTCTGGGATTTGCATTTCTTTGCGAAATCGCTACACTGAAAATAATGTCATTTTTCTCTATATAAAAAACAACAACAACAACAACAAATAACCTATAATCAGATAGAATCAATATCATTGCAAACGCTCTCTCTCTCTCTCTCTCTCTCTCTCTCTCCATTTTTCTTAACAATCTCTCTTCCTGAATAAACAAATACATGAAATGAATAAATAAATAATCTAGAATGAAATATAACATGTGTCTTTTTTCTTCACATGATGGAACAATTGTAAACTATAAATTGTTCTTCTTCTACACATATACCGACTGTACTGTCGTTTAATGGAACAATAAAAGCAAAGATACAACGTAAAAACATGAAAATAACAAAGAGTAAAGATACAACACAAAAACAGAAATTAATAAAACAAAGTTAAAACACAAAAATATAAAATAATAAACAGCAAATATGCAGCACAAAAACATAAAATAATACCGAAAAGATACAACACAAAAACATAAAATAATAAAACAAAGCTACAACAAAAAAGATTTAAAAAATAAAGCAAAGATACAACCCAAAAATAAGGATAAAAAAAGAAAAAGCAACGTAGCAGCACAAAAACCCAAAATAATAGCAGCAAAGATACAACACACACACACAATTTTTTTTTTTTTAAAGCAGGAAGCCCTTTAAAAACACGGTCATGAAAACGAAACTCCATAAATTTACTCCCTTGAAAGAACAGTTGTACAGTTTTTGTTTGTTTTTTTGTAAATCCCCCCAAACCAACCCCTATCGCCCCCACCACAACCCCTTAAAAATACACACGATTCAACACACACACACGCACACACCACCTGCACTCCAGATAAAACACGCACACACACCACCCATATCCCTTTCAACGTTCAACAAAAGGTTCGCGCCAGAAGCTAGGCACTTGCGGTTACGAAACCTTGGCACAGATTTCAGGACAACAAAAAGGGGGTCGGGGTCAGTGAGCATGGTTGAAGGTCAGAGGACAGCAACAGCCAATAGGGGACAAGGAGACGGCTGGGGCATGGTGGTCGTGTGGAGGATGGTAGTGACTTGAGAAGGGAAAACAGGGGAAGGGGTAACTGCAGAATGGACAGGAAAACCATTTGCAGAGACCCAAACTTTGACACACAGCCGACAGACCTGGAAGATTTGGGTGAACAGTTCCTCTGTGCGGCACCTCAAAGACACTTCACAGACATGGAGGAGGAGAAAGAGATGGGGACAGGAGAGACCAAGGGGCAGTCGCGCTCCCTGGCTGTAAAAAACAGCAACAAAAAAACAAAAACGTCTGCAAGTCGTTCAGACTTACGTTTATACGGGAAAAAACGAAGCAGTTAACTTTATTTAAAAATATTTTTAAAAAGTTTGTTTTTGCTTTTTCCCCCCTCCACTACACCGTTGCTGATTTCTTTCTCTTAATGATGCAAAATCAAGATACGAAATAAACCAAGCATCGAGAGGATCTTTAAATAAAGCACCACCGTCATGGGACTTTATAAAAAAAAAATTATTCCTCGCCATGGGCAGATGCAAGTTAATGCACCCCCCTCCCCCACCCCTTCATCTCCAAGTCTTCCCTGCCCCTTTCCACGCAAATGTCAAACTGTCAAGGGCGGGGAAAACGTGGGTGGGTTGGCGGGAAAAATGCCGGGTAATCCCCCCCCCCCCCCCCCACCGGCCCCCAGACCCCTACTCGCTCTCCTCTTTCCCACTCTTTCCACCCAAATGTCAAACTGTCAAAGGCCGAAAAGCGTGGGGAACCCCATCCCCCAACCCACCCCTATTCCCACCACTTTCCACCCGAGCGTCACACTGTCAAGGACGTTAAAGTGTCGGGTGGGGGAAAGGACGAAACCTGGAAGTATTTCCATGGTCTTTTCAATCCCCACTGACACAGCCTGAAGGTAGGTATTACCATGGTCTTTTCAATCCCCACTGACACAGCCTGAAGGTAGGTATTACCATGGTCTTTTCAATCCCCACTGACACAGCCTGAAGGTAGGTATTACCATGGTCTTTTCAATCCCCACTGACACAGCCTGAAGGTAGGTATTACCATGGTCTTTTCAATCCCCACTGACACAGCCTGAAGGTAGGTATTTCCATGGTCTTTTCAATCCCCACTGACACAGCCTGAAGGTAGGTATTTCCATGGTCTTTTCAATCCCCACTGACACAGCCTGAAGGTAGGTATTAACATGGTCTTTTCAATCACCACTGACACAGCCTGAAGGTAGGTATTACCATGGTCTTTTCAATCCCCACTGACACCGCCTGAAGGTAAGTATTTCCATGGTCTTTTCAATCCCCAATGACACAGCCTGAAGGTAAGTATTGCCATGGTCATTTGAATCACCACTAACACAACCTGAAGTTAGGTATGAGCACGGTCATTTGAATCACCACTAACACAACCTGAAGTTAGGTATGAGCACGGTCATTTCAATCACCACTGACGCAACCTGAAAATAGGTATTACCATTATTGTTCCAATCATCACTGACACAACCTGAAGGTAGGTATTACCATTATTGTTCCTATCATCACTGGCACAACCTGAAGGTAGGTATTACCATTATTGTTCCTATCATCACTGGCACAACCTGAAGGTTGGTATTACCATTATCGTTCCAATCATCACTGACACAACCTGAGAGTAGGTATTACCATTATCGTTTCAATCATCACTGACACAACCTGAAAGTAGGTATTACCATTATCGTTTCAATCATCACTGACACAACCTGAAAGTAGGTATTACCATTATCGTTTCAATCATCACTGGCACAACCTGAAAGTAGGTATTACCATTATCGTTTCAATCATCACTGACACAACCTGAAGGTAGGTATTACCATTATCGTTTCAACCATCACCAACACAGGGTTTTTCTGCACCCTTAACCTAACAGACAGAAGTGTCATAATCTTTTGCGCTGGAGAAAAACAGAAGCCACAGTACTGACCTCTCCCCCATGACCACCCAACCAATCTCCCCCCACCCCTCCCCGCACCCCCCTCACCTCCATCATCTCTACTTTTCAATCCTGTTGGCCGAATAGATCTGTGATTAAAGCCAACATCAGACTGTTCGATTCACAGCTCTCGTTCGCCCTCGCGCTCGATCTCAAGCAAAATCGACAGATCTGGCACCATCCCTGGACCAGGACTTGCTATTGAGTGCTGCACTGGCCTAGTGTTAATACACCCGACTCGGGAGCGAGTGTCCACGGGTTCGAGTCCCGTAACTTGACGGGGATTTTTACAACCCCCCCTCTCCCCCACTTACTCCTACCAGACAGTGAGTGGAGGTGTGGGTGCTAGTTGTTTTTTTTTTTCGGATGAGACGATAAACCGGTCCCATCAGCAGGATGCATTTGGCACATATAAAAGAACCCACGGCAAGAAATAGGTTGCCCCTGGGAAAAAAAACTGTACACAATTCACTGACTGTGATTTAACAAATCCACCTTCTGACAGGGGAAAAACAATATGTGGTGCTGCATCGTATTGACGCACTCTCTCACCAGGGACAGCAATTCAATTTCACAAAGAGAAGCCGGTTGTGATTATTAAAAACAAATACACACACACACACAAAAACCAACAAAACAAACAAACAAAAAACCAAAAAAAACAACAACCCGTTATTGTACCATACAATGCAATCCAATGCTCTGCCTTTCACTCCGTTGTAAAGGGATGTGAAATGTCGTTCAGTTTCCAAGCTATCCCAGCACCAAGTGCACGAAAATGCCCTGTGAGGTCAGAAACAGCTGATTCGTGGCCATCGAAAAGCCGTCAACCTCAAAGCCCTCTTGACCTAGGGAGTGAGGATGCGACTTGACATTCTCCACTACAATTGACAATCGGGATGGCAGAAATTTGCCTTCTCTGCTGTCCTGGTGGTCCGAGTCGGACACGATCATAGTATTGCATACACTCAGCGATATACACAGCGGGTATAGACTGAATTTCATGTCCAACAATACAGTGCTTTACAACACAGAAAGTTGCTTCTGTCGACATTTGTGAAGGACAGGGCGGGGAGATTGTGGGGTGTGTGTGTGGGGAAGGTGGGGTTTGGGTTAAGTGGGTGTGAACGCGAGCAACAAAGAACCTTGGGCCATATTTTGAAGGGGCGCGGGATCGTGGGAAAGTGGGTCGGATGACGTCATGACTAACACACGGTAAACGTAATAGGGAGTCCAGAAAAACAGAGACAGTGAAGGGGGGGGGGGGGGGGGGGGGGATCACTGCACGGATGTGGAGTGGATGTCGGTGTGTTGCGGATGTGAATGAACGGGAAGAGAGAGCTGAGAGAAACTAGAGAGAGGGGTGGCAGAAGGGGTGTGGGGGTGGAAGTGGGGGGAGGGTGGGGGTAAAAACAAAGTTTCTCAAACAACGGGAAACAAGGAAAACAGGAATTCCTTGAATGACGGGGGGTAAAAAGCAGCAGTGACAACATAACCGTGTTTTAGTGGATCACTAGGTAAATGCCCTTGCAGCAGCGGTGCAACGGTGGGGAGGGAGGGCATGATGGAAGGGCACAGAGGGTTGGGTGGTGTGAAGAGAGGGAGGAGGGGAGGTGATAGGGGGAGACGTACAAAGGAGGAACAACTTCGCACATTCACCTTTGGATGCTCAGAATCCAGGTAGGTGGGCAAGACATCACTTTGGGTGTGATGATGGCGGGTAGGGGGATAGGGTGAAGCAGATGGTGTTTGATTGGGAGGGGTGCGGGGGGTGTGGTGTGTGTGTGGCTCATTTCATTAGGATAAAGAATAGCCATCCCCACACTCACTGAGGAACGACAATGTGATACCATTATCTATTTAACCAAAACGAACAAATCAATAAACACATACACAACCAAACGAATTAATCAATCTATTCTAATTAATTAGTAAAACAAGTCAAAGGATAAAGAATCACCATCACCCACCTAGGCATTCAGAACCCTATCCGATTTTGATTTTGATTTTTCGAAAAGAAAAAAAATCTTTCTGCTGTAGGTCGAATTTCAACACCTTGTGTTGCCACGTGAAATCAAAATTTGATCGCCATTTCCCCAATCTCACTCGTCCATTCTATGGTGTTAAACACACACACACACACACACACACACACACACACACACACACAAACACCTTATCTTGCACACACTAGAACCAGCAAAATAAACACTTTTTCCCCAACGAAATTAAATAAGCAAAACAAAAACATCTGATCGAATTTCCACTCTAGACATGATGGAATGCTAAAAATGGTTGTATATTGTGTGGCATTCAAAAATCTCAAAATCCCAACGTCGCCGCATTCATGAATTAGCACACCCCTTCCCACCTACACATCTAACCTCAGTATCATTATCAAAGTGAGACAGAGAAAGGGGAAAAGAGAGCGAGAGAGATGGAGAAAACACAGGGACAGAGAAAGAGAGAAACGGAGAGACTGAAGGAGACAGAGGCGGAGAGAGAGAGACAGAGAAAGGAGGGAGGAAGAGATGGGGTTTAGAGGGAAACACACACATACACTCACGCGCGCGCGCGAGCAAATTACTTACCAAAATGCCCTCTTCTGATGCGAGCAGTGCACCATAACCGTTCATAAGATCTATACTATCCGTGCTGGGAGACTGGATGGTGGCGGCGGTATCCAAAAGCAGTTCATAACGTTGCAGATAGCCGCGAGGAGAAAAAAAGCGGGGGGTGGGTGGGGGGGGGGGGGTTCTCAACAGAAGCCACCCATCCACACCCTCTTCTGATACAGTGATAGGCAAGGGGAATTAAAAATGAAATAAGATAAAATATTTTTTTTTAATACCATAGTTTATCAAGTTTCTACCCACCTACTCACCATCACCACCCCTTCGCATCCACCCACACGATAGCCATCGAAGACTATTGTTGGGCGTCTGGGCATCTGGTCGTTTTGTGTGTGTGTGTGTGTGTGTGTGTGTTCTTCAGTTTAACGCCTATTCACGAATTTCACGGGGTTTTAGACGACCACCACCACCACCACCACCAAAAAATCCACACATAACCGATAACATAAAGGAGTGAAAACAACACAATGTAAGTGTGATGCGTGCGTGTGTGTACACGCGCATGTGTGTGCGTGCGTGAGTGCTTGCTTGTGTGCGAGCACGTGCGTGTGCGCGCGTGAGTAAGAGACAGAGTGAGTGGAGAGAGAGACAGAGACAGAGACAGAGGGGGGAGGGGGGGCTGAGAGAAGAAACAGTGTTATTTATCGATCGTGAACCTGGGTGGTTATCAAACAGACCGAACAGGAAATCAGTATATATACAAATACAATATGGATTGGAAAGGGTGGCTGGCTGCTTCTAGTTTATTCATAATACACACAGTTCTACAAGAGAAAGACGGTGGGAGCACGGGTCAGCCTGACATCAACGAGACGTGAACCGCGAGGAGGTGAGTGGGGAAAGCACGCACACATGCACACACACACACACACATACACGCGAGCACAAACACACACACACACACTCATACACACACGCACAGGCGCAGGCACACACACATGCGCGCGCGCGCACAGAAAGCTTTACGGTGTGTTGTAACGTAACCCTCCAGCGTTCCAGAATTCAGAACAACAAATAAAAGATGAAAATGGGGTGATGAATATGAGAGAGAGAGAGAGAGAAGAAGATGGAGAGAGAGAGAGAGAGAGAGAGGGGGGGGGGAGAGAAGACATGCGGTGAGAAAAATAATAAAGTGGAATGCTGAGCAAGACCAGTGTAAAAAGAAAAGAAGGAAAAACAACAACTCCATTCCCAAAACGAACATTAATGAAACATAATTGATTTTCTTTGGGGGGAGAGGGAATGGGGGGTGGGGGGAGGGGGAGGAGGCAGCAAAGCCACGTACCACAAGCACAACATAACACAACAGGCCTACGTGAGAGAGGGAAAAACCAAAAATGATATTGATTGCAGTGATCAATACCCTATTACGGAGAGTATCACACTTCCTCGTCGTGTTGGAGGGGCCTCTCTCTCTCTCTCTCTCTCAAGTGAAGGAAACCCCAGATGAACATTTGCCAGACGTCACAAAATCAGAATCCGGTTTAACAGCCTCAATATACCCCCCTCCCCCTCTAGTTTTACCCCGGCCCGCCAGTGGTCATTCTAGGTAGCCTCGAATGACCCCCGGGGTCAGTAAAGTTAGTCAAGATCGACCCCCTATCCTCCCCCCACCCCCCAGTTGGAGGGCGTAGGGAGGTGGGGGGTGGGGTGGGGGGGGGGTCGTTCTCGCTATTTGCCGACGCCCTCGTCCTTCCACTGCAACGTAATGTAAGCAAACGTGGAAGTGTGTGTATTTCTGTAGCCTGCATTGAAGTTCCGACAGCCAAGCGAAAGTGAGGGCAGGAGGATAGGTCTGCGCTGCCCTGTACTGACACTTCTCCACATTACGGTGTGGAAGCACAGGAAGTGAGTTGTTCTGGACCAGCTTGGACAGCCCCCCAACCCCCACCCCACCACCGTCTTTTAACATGATAGGAGTTTCAGACAAGGGTAGTTTGGGGCTAGCTGGTACTGACCCCTATCACCCACATCAAAGGATCGGGGAAGTATGGAAAGTGCCAACTCTTTGTGACTGGTACTGACCGCCTGGTCCAGCCCTCCCGCTCCCTTTTTCCTTCCACATTACAACATGGCGGAAACAACGGAAGAGGAAGCTCTCGATTAGCTTACACTGCCCCCCACCCCCACCCCCACCTACCCTCTGTCTCCTTTTTCCTTCCAAAAGTACAACATAGCGGAAACACGGGGAACTGTACGCTCTCGGCTGGCTTGCAGTTGCCTCTCTCACCTACCCACTACTCTGTGAGGGGGAGGGGGGCGGGGGACGAGGGTAACCTGAACTGGACAGAGTTGCATAAGGTGATCTTTGCAGCGCTAAGTTTGCTTGGAGTTAAGAATGTTCCTA
>NC_134882.1:42059924-42194924 GCF_041734735.1 Babylonia areolata
GCATGAACAGTAACTCTCCTGCTAGAACAAAACGCAGACGCAAAGATCAATGGATCGTGCAACCACCCCCAACTCAATCCCTTCACCACCCGACCCCTACCCCCAGCGAAGCGGTCTTGGGGATGTGGTGTGGGGGTGGTTGTGGTTCAGGTCGGCGGTGGGGTGAGGGAGGTCTAATACACACGTAGGATGGGTGGATGGTGGCAGTGAGGGGTGGGTATGTGGGTGGAGAGGGAATAGCCCCCAAGGGGTTGAGGATGGGTGGTGGATACTGGGGATCAGGGGTGGGACGTAGGGTCTGGCCTTAACAAGCCGGTTAGCTGGACGAACATGAAGCTTATTTCCTTTCTCTTTCTTTGTTCACGTTTTTTTTTCTGGGGGATAGGAGGGATGGGGGAAAGCGTAATGGCGCTGGAACACGCAAGCAGACATGCAGAACGAGTACATCCACACACAGCGCGCGCGCGCTGAGGTGTGGTTTGCATTCAATCAAACTGCGACAAACTCCTCCACACCCTCTATGCTGTTTAACCAATTTAATGCCTTTCTCTCTGCAAAATACCCATCAGAAAATGTACATGTCAACTTCTGTATGAGCTTAATGGGCGTGCACAAAAGATCAAATTAGTTACCAGTCCCGGCAGAGTTAGGCAGATACCCCATTTCTCTGACCACAGTGTGTCAGGTGATATCATTCTGGGTGCACATCATAGAATCAAAAGATGATAGCGATCTGAGGCAAGAATATGATGATATTTCATCAATGAATTCATTGGAAAAAGTTCCTTGGCGTAATTTTATCAAAAAGATACTGGTTTCAATTGGATTATCCCACGTGTGGGAGAACCAAGGTACACTCAACATTAAGCGACTAAAATATTCTGTCATGAATAAACTACAGGATAAATATGTTAAATTTTGGAACATCACAAAGAATGGGACCATTTCAAGGCTCTCCTTTTATTGCAAAATTGCAAACACTTATACATTACAACCTTACCTGATCAGCTGCAAAAATACTAAACATAGAGGAGCATTATGTCCAGTGCACATGAACTTGAAACTGAGCGAGGACGTCACCGCAACTTAACCAGGAAAGACCGGCTGTGTGAAGCATGTGGTGTTACAGAGGATGAACTGCATTTTCTGGACAATTGCAGTGCGTACTCTGACTTGAGATCTCGCCTACTTGTGACAGTTAATTCCCAATCTTCGAATCATTGGCCAGAAGGCACTGGCAACACAATAATCCAAAGGCCGAGTTCTCTGTTGCCATTAAGTTATTTCCAACCAGAACTGGCAAAATACATATAAGAATGCTTTAAAGTTCGCAATCCATAACTATGTCTTGTGGAATATCCTGCATGTGCTCTCAACTTACTGCTTTTACTTTTTGTTTGTTTGTTGTGTTTACAGTGTCCATAATTGCTCTGATGGGTTTTACGACAATTAAATGAGTTCTGAGTTTTACACACACACACACACACACACACACACACACACACACACACGGATGCGCGCGCTCGAAGCCACACACACACACACACACACACACACACACAGCACCAGCCAGCCCCGAGGGGTGGCCAGTCAGTGGCGCCGTGTCGGGCGAGAAATCGGCCGGTCGGATGTGCTGGACGCCAGGCTCACGCGTGACCGCACTACTTGGATGCACGTCCTGGACACGATCAGCACGGCAAACCTCCAATCCATAGCCTGTACATGCCATCCACATGGAAGGGTCTAGATATCCACCCCGTGACAGTGCGCCACCTCAGAATTGTGGTTTGAGTGTGCATGCTAGCCATCTCAGCTAACCAGTTCGTGCCTAACTCGTCTGGGATTCGGTCGCTTACTTCAGAATTCCCAGTCAGCGCTTCCACAGGAAGCTGACGCAGCGCAGTCGCGAAGAAGAGGTTTAAAGATAACCTCAAGAAAAACCTGAGAGACAGCCTCAAATGGGCAGACCCGCAGCCTTGAGACTATTGCTGCTGCTGATAGAAGTAGCTGGAGTGCCCCAACAAACAATGCAGTGAGGACTTGCCAGGCAGAACAACATCACCAGCGCTTTGCAGCGGCTCGAGATCGGCGACAGCGTTATGTCTGCCCCTGCCCTGCCTGCTGGCGTTCCATGCACTTCCTGCAATCGATAATGTTCTTCAGACTTTGTGCTTCAAGGCTACAAGCGTGTCCACTGATGATGTTCACCGATGATGTCCACTGATGATGGCACAACGTATCGTCATCCTTGGCTCTCGTGAGATAACAATGCTGACTGGACTGGGTGTCTGTCTGTCTTTGTCGCACACACACACATGCAAACACACACACACACACACACACACACTCCCTCGCTTCCACCCATACGCCCGGCCCCACCCCCATCACTCACCGCATCCCTCGTCCCCACCACCACGCACCACAAGCCCACTCCCCCAAAATAACAAAATGTTGCCGGGTAGATGATGATCACGTAAACAAGATAATGACAAGAAGTCTGCTCAAGATCCTCCAACACAGTAACTCTAACACTGGCTGTCTGGGGCAGTGAGGGGACATAAATAAATAAACAAATATTTTAAATAAACCGTAAAAACGGCATACAAATTATGCAAACCAGCTGCTGCTGCTGCTTGCAGATATTCGCATGTAAAAAAAAAGAGCAAAACAAACAGGCCACTGCTGCTGTTTACAATCCAAAATGCAACAAAAATGCTTTATTGATGCTGCTGATGATGCTGGTGTGATATTGCCGATAATAATGATAATAATAACAATAATAGAAGATGAAGAAAAGGAAGAAGAAAGGACGGCAGAATGCCAGCGAGGCCTTGACCCTGGTATATGATTATGCCACAGTAAAATTGAAGGGACTGAAACAGCTTCCACATGTGCTGCTGCGTCCCCTGGGGGGGGGGGGGGAGAGAAAGGAGAGGAGTGGATGAAGAGAGGGGGGGGGGGTGAGGAAAGAAATGAGATGGAGAGGGAAGGAAGGAGGGAGGGGGAGGGAGAGAGAGAGAGAGAGAGAGAGAGAGAGAACGAAGTTTTTTTGTTTTTTTTTATTGAGGGAAGTGGAATAAGCATACATATGCTTTTTTCATCCAGCCCTCAGGGCAAATAGAAAATGAAAATGAAAATGAATCAAAACATCCGCAAAGTAACTAAGAGATGTAGAAATAAGGACATGACATTCACATACACATTTACACATGCACATGTACATAATCCTGATACAAACATATTATGAAGGAAAAAGATCAATCCCCCACCCCCTCCAAAAAACAAAAGAAACAAACAACCCCCCCGACCCCCCCCCCCCCCCCCCACCAAAAAAACAAAACAAAAACAAAAAAAACAACAACCAAAAAACAAAAACAACAACAAAACAAAACAAAACACCCCCCGCCAAAAAAACAAAACAAAACAAAAAACCCCAAAAAAACCCAAAACAAAAACAAAACAAAAAACCCAAAAAACACAAACAAACAAAAACAACAACAACAACGACAAAGTATGCAGGACACTGACTGGTTGTATATCATTACGTATTGCGATAGTGGGATAGTGGTTAGACATACAATTAAACTATATATGCGTATTCAATAGGATACAGTCAAGTTAAGTAGGATTGTTGACATATTTGTCCATAAGGTGTGTATGGTAATGTTTTTTGAATTCTTCAATGCTTTTCTGAACATTAAAATTGGATGAAATATTGTTCAGGATTTAAACAGATCTACTCTTGGAATGGGGATCTAAATCTTGTTGGTCTGACGGACTAGCGTGGTGGGAAATCTATCTCTCAAAGATGGAAAAATAGAACACACACACACACACATGCACACACACACACACACACACACACACACAGAGACACACACACACACACGCACACGCACACACACACACACAGAGCACATTCGAACAAAGCAAGATACACATTAACAACTCATGATTTTCTATCAAAAGACAAACATTATTTTCCTCAGAAACAGACAATTGTAAAAAAATTAAAAAGTACAATTCTATCGAAAAGAAATACGTATAGAAGAAATAAAAGGATCTGATTATTAACAATAAAAACAAAATTCCTTTTCCAGTTTTTGTTTGTTTGTTTTCTTTTATAGCAAATGGAATTTGACAAACTTTGGGTGGGTTCTGTAGTGTTTTTCGAAAAGATTTTTGTCAGATGTCAAAACAACAACAACAACAAAAAAACCAACAACAAAAAACAAACAAACAAAAAACAACAAAAAACAAACAAACAAATAAAGATACAATAAAACAAAATAAAATAAAGAGGGGACACACGTGAACAAAATAGTGGAACTCGCTCATCCAGCGAGTGTTGCGGAAGCTACTTCTTCAGCCTACAGGTGGTCTCTGTCTTGTGTTGAAAACGAATGTTGGGTCCTGCACCGTCTGTTTTGATCATCCCCCATCCAATCTCTTTCAACGGGCCGTGCTCTTCTACCCTCATAAACAGCGGTGATGATGGCGCGCTTGTGCAAAATCATGGCTTTGATGATGGCTCTTAAACTGATTTATGATCAGACGCTAGTAGTGGTGTGGGATGGAGTGGTGTAGTGTGTGTGTGTGTGTGTGAGTGAGAAAGAGAGAGTGTGCTCGCGTAAACTGTGCGTCTAAGCAATTAACTGCATTCCATTTTACTGCCATACCCTCTCCCCCTCCCAGAAAAGCCACATACAGGCATGAATTGATCCAGTCTTTCACAGGAGGTTCTAATCAAGATCCCTATCCCAAAACGTACTTGGAAATGAAGAGACCAGCGATCTCTGTGTGTGTGTGTGTGTGTGTGTGTGTGGTGAGCGGGAATGGGAGAAAAGGGGGCGAAGGGCAGTGTCAAGTCTGTGTGTGTCTTCCAGCCTCCCCTCTCATTCCTCCCCCCCCCCCCTCTCTCTCTCTCCTATTCGCTCTGTGATCCTCTATATCACCGTCTCTCCCTCTCCATACTTTCCTTCCCCGGCACCCCCTTCCCCCCTAGCTTTCCACTCTATCTCTTTCATCCCCCTACTATACCTCTCACCCTCGCTCTCCCTCTCATCACCCCTCGCCCCCACCACCCCCATCCCAAACCCCTCATAAACTCCTTCACCATCTCTCATCCTTATAGCAACAGGTCGCTCATTTCATGATTCCATTTCATGACTTGATGATACGTCCCCAGTCGTTCATTTCATGACCTGATTATGTGTCTCTTGTATTTCAAGCATGACCCTCGTTGTGGACTTCGGGTCTCAGATTTGTGTTCCAGCATGCGTCCTCCATCTTAATTAAAAAAATAATCACATCCTTATTATCCATTACGCTCACACCCCCTAACCTCCCCCTTCATCTCTCTCTTCCCCCCCTCTCTCTCTCCACACACACACACACACACATATATAAAGGGGAGAGGAGGCGTGGAATGTAGTGGAGGGTGAGGAAGATAGAGGGAGAGTGTGAGACAGTAGTTATATTGTATTACTCAACTGAACAGTGCCAATTGTGTCGTATTGCATTACACTGCACTCTATTGCGCTGTTTCGTACTGTACTGAGTTTCTTGTCAAAACTGGTATCTCAGTATAAAAACCAAATTGTTTTTTCAGATTTTAGGATTTACATAGCTTAAATGATAACAAAATAATGATATAAAAAAAAAGAACAGCAGCAGCAGCAGCAGCAGCAAGAACAATAACAACAGAAAAAAAACCATGAAGGAAATACATTATGTATTTAATGTACGTGAACACACAGAGAGAGCGACAGACATAGAAATGAATATGGCGTGAGAGAGAAAGAGAGAGAGAGCTGACGGATGGACAGGCTGTCAGCCATCCAGGCACATATAAAAATAAATTCTGATATCTCTTTTCTTACCGTTCCAGACTAATCTAGACAGTGAGACCAAACAAGAGGCTGACTATTGAAAAAAGATAGAAGAAGAAATGAAAACGCCAACATTCAAGTCCGCCAACGAGATAGCCGCACAAAAGTTTAGGTTTCTGTAATGAGAATCCATCAGTCGGTCCAGAGAAAAAGTATAAGGAAAAAGAAAAAAAAAGAAAAAAAGTGCAATTCCACACACACACACACACACACAAAAGAGAAAGAACAAGTCAGTTCATCTGATCAGAAGACAGATCGTGATCTTTATACATAAAAGAGTCCACGAGTGCACACACTGTGATCCCCTGGACGAGAAAATCAAACCAGATAAACCGCTTATCAAACTCAATGCACACAAGCACAGATTCGTGATGGTGACTGAAACGGCGGTGGTAGTGGGTCGTGGTGATGAGGATTGGGGGTTGGGGTGGGGGATGGTGGTTGGAGGGTTTGCGCATGTGATCGGGGAGGAGAGGAGCGAAAGGGAGATAAAGGAGGGAAAGAGTGAGGTGAGAGAAGGAGAGAGAATGAGAGACAGGAAAGAGGAGGAGAAAGAGAGTGAGACCAGAGCGTGCGAAAGTGAGAGAGCTGACAATGCTGATGGGTGGGTGGGGGATGCGGTTGGAGAGGGGAGGAGGGGGTTACATTTGACACAAACAGCAAACATCAGCGTACGCACAAAACAATCTCATGATGCAGGGGAGGGGGTACATTGTACACGAACAGCGCACGAACAATACAAGTATACCTCATTATTCAGGCGCAATGTGCAGATCTACATAATGATTTTCACAGAACAAAATCAAATCAAAACAAGAAGAAGAAGAAGATGAGGAAAAAAAAAAAAAGTAGGAGGAGGAAAGAAGAAAAAGAAGTGCAACAACAAGAACAACAACAACATCAACAACAGCACCAACAAAGACGAAGACGAAGACGATACCAGCAAGAAGACTCGCATCTTCTCACAACCAGAACGGAAGCAAATCAATCACCAGGCAGGGACGCCCCCCCCCCACCCCCACCCACCCACCTCCCCTCCCCCAACCTCAACCCACAGTCCCGCATGACAAGACGACGAGCGCACGTGAACAATGTGCACAACCCGATCCTGCTGGTGCCATGCATTGCACAGGCTTCTCTCCCTCTTGTCTCTCGTCTCCGGCCATACAAAAATGTCACAGTTGCCAGTCGCTTTTCTCCAGCATGTGTTCGCCTCTCTCCCCATCCACCGCCAAACTATCTTTTTTCTGGACCAGTTGCCGTTATAGCCAGTGCCTGCTTGGGACAATGAAATGAAATGATGGCTTCTGGGACTTGGACAAGTTCGTTCCATGCATCTCCCATTCTGTCACCATTTCTGACATGACATTATCTTCACAGCATTTTGAACCACTACAATCGAAGATGGCGATTGCACCTGCACTTGTGTGGGCGATCACAGCACGTAAAAAACGATCTTAACCCCGACGTGTTCTCTCTCTCTCTCTCTCTCTCTCTCTATATATATATATATATATGAATATATATTATTTTTTTTATCCATATACTCACATATTACTCACTCCCTACTTTTTTTGGAGTGTTATAGATTTACTGTTCACCATTTTGAATCTCAGTACCACCACCCCCACCCCCTAACACACACATTTTGCTACAGTCTTATTTCCACACACTATCTTTCCCACCCACCCCCTCCCTCTCCGCCCTTTATCCCAACTCCTCCAGTTTTGCTCTCAGGCGGACGACAAAGGTGATATATATTATTACTGTCGACCCCCGAGCCAGTTAGCGGTGGGCAGATCACGTCCACCATCTCATCTTTCTCAAGTCCTGTTGTGCAACACCGTGTTCTTGTTGTTTCTTCCATTTCGCCATGTCAGCACAAGACCATTCCAGACTCTCCCTCACTCCCTCTATCCTTCCACCGTTCCCTGTTTTCTGCCCAATGTCATTCATATTCCTCTCTCTCTCTCTCTCTCTCTCTCTCTCTATATATATATATATATATATATAGAGAGAGAGAGAGAGAGAGAGAGTATATCTATATACTTATATACATATTGAGAGGAGAGAATATATATATATATATATATATATATATATATATACACACAGAGGGGGTGGGGGGGGAGGAGACAGAAAGAGAGATGTATATATATATATATATATCCCTTTCCAGGTCACAGGGAAAAAGAAGAGTGCTGTAGCTGTGTGCAGATGTGAATGGCGTCAGATGACGTTTCTGAAAACGAGACGGTGATATTGCCAATTGTTCCATCTGTGGACACCATTTGGAATCGAAACCTCTCTCTCTCTCTCCTAGTGTGTGTGTGTGTGTGTGTGTGTGTGTGTGTGTGTGTGTGTGTGTGTGTGTGTGTGTGTGTGTACACAAAATAGTAGTGTGGATATCACATCTATTTTTGCAAGTAAGGGAACGGGTGAATGAGACACTGAGAAACAGACAGAGAGAGACAGAGAGAGGCACAGTGACAGAGAGAGAGACAGAGGCAGAAAGAGACAGGGAGAGAAAGAGAGACAGAGACAGAGAGAGATAGAGGCAGAGTAACAGACAGACAGACAGACACACACACACACACACACACGCACAGAGACTGAGACAGAGATAGAGAGAAGATGTTATAGATTATACAAACAACAAAAACAAAACAAAAATGAAATAATAATAATAATAATAACAATAATAAGACGACCCTGGCAAAATCTATTTTCAAATAAAACTGGTAAGTTGATGACTTTTCACTCCCCCTTCCCTCCACTTCCATTCCTTGCCTTTTTTTAATTTAATTTTTTTTTTTTTAATTCTTTCTTCATTTCTAATTTTCTTCCTATTCATTTCTGTCCACGTGTTAGCAAGGAAAATCAGCTCTGGCAACACGAGTACACACTTGAAAGTGGATTCTGGCGAGTCTTTTCTTGTTCACGCATTGCCCCCTCCTCCACACCACTGTAGAGCTGATTATATCATTGTTCACAGAGATAGAAAAGAAGAGAGAAGAGAAGATGAGATGCTGTGAGACCGGGAGACAGATCAGAACAATAATGGTAAAATCAAACAAACAGAACGCAAAATAAATATTTGCAGTCGAATAAACTAACTCTCAACCACACAGAGAGGAATAAAAAGCACGTACATGATGTGTTATTGTACAGTGCTGTCAATGAAGAGGACAACAAATCTCTCTCTCTCTCTCTCTCTCTCTGAGCGATGTTGTGTCTCTCAGTTTGACGCTGTGTTATACATTATACATGTATTAAGTATAACTACATTTATATGCGTACATGTTTGTGTTTCTCTTAGAACAACGGCAGATGTGTAAGTCGGCCAAAGTGCTGATATCTTCACCGTTGGAAAATAAAGATTAATTAATTCATTCATTCATTCTCTCTGTGTGTCTCTCTCTGCGCGCGCGCGCGCGCGCGCGCGCGCGCGTGTGTGTGTGTGTGTGCGCGTGCGTGCGTGCGTGTGTGCATGCGTGCGTGTGCGTGTGTGTGTGTATGTGTGTGTGTGTGTGTTTGCATGTAGTGTGCGTTCATGCACGAGTCTGTAAATGAGTGCTTCATGATTTTTCGCACCATCCATATCATCAGTGTTGTCGTTCCTCCCACCAAGTGATCCTCCAATGTTCCATATGGGAAACACACTCTGTACAAGATTACCTTTGTTACTCACAGGCGACAGCTGTTATCTGCCTGCATCCATGCCCAAGACTTGATTTGTGACAGTCAACGAGATGCTATGTATACGAGCAGGATATTCTGAGAAAATGTTTCTTTACTTTTTAATTGTTTGTTTGCTGAATTTGTTCCTCGTTTCATTACATTTGGGCAGAATAACCACACGCTGCTGGAGCAACGTGATGCAGAGGGGGCACATTTCATTGTTTGCATGTACATGTGCTCAAACAATTTTGAGTGCTCACACACACACATGCGCGCACACACACACGCGCGCGCGCACACACAAGCGCACACACAGCAGCTCACACGCACACACACACAGACGCTCCCCCGACCCCCGAACACCACTTAACAAACACACAGACATTGTGAATTAAGACAAACAAACAAAAATAAAGAAACCGATACAGGTTGCAAATGCATTTCTAAAACAATGACTTGAGAAAGTTAACAACGGGAGATAAGAGTCAGAGGCATCTATCGAATAACAGGACGACAGCGTTATATAAAGACAGAGGGGGTAAGGAGGGGTGAGAGGGAAGGAGGGGCACGAAGTGAGGGAGAGAAAATGACAAAGAGAACAAGAGCAAAAGAGAAAGCAGATAGAAAGAGAGACAGATAAGAGACACAGGGAGAGATGGACAGAGGATACACAGACAGACAGGCAGGCAGAACAGAGAGACAAAGAGATGGAGAGAGAGGAAGTAAAAGAGAGAAAATGACAGCTAGAATGTGAATGCGAGAGATAGAGGCAGACAGACAGGCATGCAGACTGACATACTGGTATGGGCAACAAACAAAAAAGACACAGAGAGAAAAGCAGGAGAGAGAATATTCAAGCGCAGTGCCCCTTTAAGGGACTGACCTGGGCGTGTGGAAGGACAGACCGACCGACACAGACAGACAGACAGACAGACACACACACACACAGAGGGACTGACTGACCTGTGCCAGTGGGGGGAAGTGGTGACGGGTCAGACAAGCAGACAGACACAAAGACAGACTCACATACACAGAGACAGGGAATGACCTGGGCGTATGGAGGGGAAGTGGTGACAGGTCATACAGACAGACGCATACAGACAGACAGACTGACTGACCTGTGCCAGTGGAGGGGAAGTGGTGACAGGTCATACAGACAGACGCATATAGACAGACAGACAGACACAGTCACACACACAGAGGGACTGACTGACCTGTGCCAGTGGAGGGGAAGGGGAAGTGGTGACAGGTCATACAGACAGACGCATATAGACAAACAGACAGACACAGACACAGAGGGACTGACTGACCTGTGCCAGTGGAGGGGAAGTGGTGACGGGTCAACCACAGCAGGTCGAGGTGGGTGGCGCCGCGGCTGGTGTTCTCCGCCTGGGCCGTTTGTGGGAAGTAGCCCTTCTGGCGGCGCCTTTTCCGGCCGCTCTCACCCCCTCCGCCCCGCCCTGAAACACGCCACTCTCTTGTCTGAGGATGGGTCCAGCTGAGCCTTGTATAGTTCTTCTTCTTCTTCGTTCGTGGGCTGCAACTCCCACGTTCACTCGTATGTACACGAGTGGGCTTTTACGTGCATGACCGTTTTTACCCCGCCATGTAGGCAGCCATGCTCCGTTTTCGGGGGTGTATGGTTTGATTTTTTTGTGTGTTTTTTTTTTGTTTCTTCCCGACCGTTCCCCATCCCCATGCAACCCTTCAACTACACCCTACCCCCCCCCCCAAACCCCCCCTCCCCCTCCCCCAAACTCCCACCCATGCACCGTAGATCTATCAAGTCGTTACAACAGAACAAGACTTTACAGGTTTACAACTCTAACGACTTTCACAGATTGTATACCATAACGACTTGACAGATCTAGCGCCAAGTGGAAGCCAGCTAAAACAAATATTTTGATGGCACAGCACCACTCTTGTTTTGTTCACGGAATTTTGTGCTCCGAACAATAAAAAAATGTTTGTTGTTGTTTCGGGAGCTGAGATAATGTCATAGGAGCGCCACAACTAGCTGCCTTAATTTTCAAACCACAACCCTCTGTTTCCCAGAGTCCCCGTCACTAAAGTGTTCTATTCAAAATTACGGACGCGTCCAGAAAGGGTTGGTGGACGGTGCTGTTTTTCAACTGAGGTGCCGTGGCAATGAATTTCAGAGGTTAGCGACTCTATTACAAAAGCAGTGTTTGCTCTTGTAAGTATGTTAGTATCGAAACGCTAAATAATGTACATTTCCAGTATCTTAAAAAAAAAAAAAAAAAAAAAAAAAAAAAGAAAGAAAATCTACTGACCTGCTTCCCTGCTACATCCCACATCCTAGAAGTATTAAACAATACATGTTGTTGTTTTTTCTTTTTCGAAAAGCATATCATAGATATATCAATCCACGCTAGCTCTCACTGTCAGTCCAGGACACTAATTAACACTGTCTACGTATGTATACCAAAGGAAGACAGCCACTATTCTGACAGATTCTAGTTTCCTTCAAACCCAGGATACTTACTGACATTGTCAACGTATACACTGTCTACTTATGTTTGCCGAAGAAAGACAGTGTTTTGACATACTCTATAGTTTCCTACCAGCCGAGGATATTAACTACCATTTTCTATGCATGTATGCCAAAAGAAAACAACCAATGTTCTGGCAGACTCTATGTTCCTTCCAGCCCCGCACGGCCAGACAAACCAGACCACCTGCAGTCTGGTCCCCATCAGTAGCTCCACACAGGGGGAATGGGGGTGGTGGAATGATGGAGAAGTACACGGAGAGGGAGAGACAGAGAGGGATGGTGACAGACCGACAGAGAGAGTGAAAGAGGAGAGACAGAAACAGATAGATAGATAGATAGACCGAGACAGAGAGAAAGAGACAGGGAGAAAGAGAGAGAGAGAGAGAGAGAGAGAGAGAGAGAGAGAGAGAGAGAGAGAGAGAGAGAGAGAGAGAGAGAGAGAGAGAGAGAGAGAGAGATGGGATGGAAAGACAAACCGACAGACCTGCAGACAAGTAATGGAGGTTTCAGAACTAATAACTGTATTTCTCAAGGACTTAGATGTTGAGCACGGCCTACTCTTCAAATAAAAGCAATCCCCCCCGAAAACGGAGTATGGCTGCCTACATGGCGGGTGTAAAAACGGTCATACACGTAAAAGCCCACTCGTGTACATACGAGTGAACATGGGAGTTACAGCCCACGAACGAAGAAGAAGAAATATAAGCTATGCCCTTGATATTCTTCCGTCCACACTGTGTGCCTCTCCACATCACTCCCAACCCCCATCTCTCTCTGTTGAGATAAACAAACGAGACCAAAAAAACAAACAAACAAACAAACAAAAAAGAACTCTCAAACAACAGACAGGTATGCAGACAAACGACCCAAAACAGCTTAATTAACAAACAAACAAACAGAAAGGCAGCCGTGCATCTAACCCTTTCACTGCTGAACCTTGGTGAAATGAGATCAGTGACGCACGAGTTTGAGGTTTTTGGTGTACTGCATGTTCTGTAATTTATTTCGCTGATCAAATGCCAAGCAGTCCCAAGAGGAAAACTTCAAATACTGAATGGTCACTGACGCCCTGAACTGTAATTTTGTCGAATCTCAACCAGGCAGCAGCCCTTCGCAGACAAACATACTCGTCAGAAACAGTCAATGGGTTAACAAAAATGGTTAAATAGAGAACAGACTTGTTTACCTGAAGCCGACCAGTTTATGCTGATTTTTCTTTAATATCTTTAAACAACTTATCTAGTTTTGTCTTTACTTTGATTCAATTCCACCCCAAAGACATCAAAACATTTCAGAAGCACAGTTCAGACAAGCTGAACACGCGCACACTAAAACAAGTTAATGAAGAGCTGATTACATCTTAACGAAGAACTCTTTCAATTTAAATCTGTTAAAAAAAAGGGGGGGGAGGGGCGAGGTGGGGGGGGGGGGGGTAGTGTTTGATTTTTTTCCCGTTTCATAATGCTGATTAAAAAAAACAACAACAAAAAAACAACAGCAGCAACAAACAAGGTTCAACAAACACATGAACAACAACAAAAACCAGCTCCAGTCAGTACATAAAGAATATTTGCTCACACACACACAGACACACACACACACACACTCATTAACACACTCACGCACGCACACACACTCGCATGCGCACGCACACATGCACGGACCTACACCCAACCACGCACACCCAGCCGCCTACAGACAAACGCACGCACACACAGGATTGTCTAAAATCACAGTGGTGGACAGATGTTAATCACAAGAACAAATAAACCATACACACACGTGCGCGGACGCGCATGCGCGCGCACACACACACAAGCACACGCACACACGTTACAAAAGAATCAGAATCGGAATCAGAATAGCTTTCTAATCTTGTAAAGATAATAAATGTTTACTGCAGTTGAATCTTCCACATTGCATGCAATCAAGATGCAGGAAGGTCTCAGATGCTCAGGTAGTTATAATGTGGTGCCTCATAAGGATAAGCCGCAGTAGTGAACGCTACTCCACCGCTCCATAACTGTGATAGAACACTGGTGCTACTACTACTGATACTCATACTACTGCTACTACTAATCATCATCATCGTCGTCATCATCGTCATCATATCAATAATAATAAAAAAAATGTACATTTATGTAGCGGTTTCAAACTTCTAAAAGTGCTTCACACTAATTACTGTAAGACGTGAAATCAAACACAAATCAAACAAGCGCACACACATACACATACACACACAAACGCGTGCGGAAGAAATCGATGCGGATCCACAGAGCTATGGAATGGAGTGCTTTAATTATGGATAGACTGCCTGGAAAGGAATGGTTTGTTGTTGTTTTTTCAGACTTGTTTTAAAGGACGTGATTGGGGCACTGTGGCGAACTGAAGAAAGTCAGTGAATACCATGTTCATACAGCTAGAGGACTCAATTTAAAGCTCTTCCGCTGTGTTTCTCTCTGTTGGATTTGGCAATGCTAAATTATATGTATGAGGTAATACAGTGATTCAGGTTCTATGCTGACATGACTAAACAACTTTATGCCTCAAAGACAAGTTCACGTTTCCCTCGTTTTTCGTTGTTGTTGTTTTTCTTTTACACATACACACACACACGCGCGCGCGAGCGCACACACGCACGCACACACACACACACACACACATGCTCATGGGTGCATAGACACATACCTGTGTTCACATACAAACATAGATACATGAGCACACAAGCACCCCAAACAACGAAAGAGATCAAAGCAAAAACAAACCCCATGGAAAACGGAAACACACACACACACACACACGCACACACACACACACACACACACGCACACACACGCACAAAGACACACAAACTATTTCATCTTACAAATGGCACACAAGACTCAAAGATTCAGATAAAAACTCAATTCAGCAACTAAGCGATACAGACAGTCAAGCAAACAGATAAACAGACACACCAACAGTCATGACAGCAAGTGATCGATATCAATCAGGCAGAAAGAGAGACAAACAGTCAAGACAGCGACTTATCGATACAGACAGACAGAGACACAGACAGACACACTAATAGTCATGACAGCAAGTGGTTGATATCAATCAGGCAGACAGACAGACAGACAGTCAAGACAGCAACTGATCGATACAGACAGTCACAGATAGACAAACAGTCAAGACAGCAACTGATAGACACAGACAGACAGACATACTAACAGTCAAGACAGCAACTGATTGATACAGACAGACAGACAGATAGACAGACAGACACACTAGCAGTCAAGACAGCAACTGATCGATACAGACAGACAGACAGACAGACTAACAGTCAAGACAGCAACTGACGATACAGACAGACACAGACAGACACACTAACAGTCAAGACAGCAACTGATCGATACAGACAGACACAGACAGACACACTAACAGTCAAAACAGCAACTGATCGATACAGACACAGACAAACTGTCAAGACAGCAACTGATCGATACAAACAGACACAGACAGACAAACAGTCAAGACAGCAACTGATCAATACAAACAGACAGACAGATTAACAGTCAAGTCAGCAACTGATCAATACAGAAGACAGACAGACAGACTAACAGTCAAGACAGCAACTGATCAATACAGACACAGACAGACAGGCACACTAACAGTCAAGACAGCAACTGATCAATACAGACAGACAGACAAACAGTCAAGACAGCAACTGACCGAAACAAACAGTCAAGACAGCAACTAATCAATACAGACAGACAGACACAGACAGACAGACACACTAACAGTCAGGGCAGCAACTGATCAATACAGACAAACAGCCAGGACAGTAACTGATCAATACAGACAGACACGGACAAGCAGACAAACAGTCTGGACAGCAACTGATCAATACAGACAGACAGTCAAGACAGCAACTGATCAATACAGACACAGACAGACAAACAGTCAAGACAGCAACTGATCAATATAGACAGACACAGACTGACTGACGGTCAAGACAGCAACTGATCAATATAGACAGACTAACAGTCAAGACAGCAACTGATCAATACAGACACAGACAGACAAACAGTCAAGACAGCAACTGATCAATACAGACAGACACTAAAAAACAGACTAACAGTCAAGACAGCAACTGATCAATACAGACAGACTAACAGTCAAGACAGCAACTGATCAATACAGACACAGACTAACAGTCAAGACAGCAACTGATCAATACAGACAGACACGGACAAGCAGACAAACAGTCAAGACAGCAACTGATCAATACAGACAGACATACAGACTAACAGTCAAGACAGCAACTGATCAATACAGACAGACACAGACAGACAAACAGTCAAGACAGCAACTGATCAATACAGACAGACACAGACAGACAAACAGTCAAGACAGCAACTGATCAATACAGACAGACACAGACAGACTAACAGTCAAGACAGCAACTGATCAATACAGACAGACACTAACAAACAGACTAACAGTCAAGACAGCAACTGATCAATACAGACAGACGCTAACAAACAGACTAACAGTCAAGACAGTAACTGATCAATACAGACAGACGCAGACAGACAAACAGTCAAGACAGCAACTGATCAATACAGACACAAACAGACAAACAGTCATGACAGCAACGGATCAATACAGACAGACACAGACAGACAGACACACTAACAATCAAGACAGCAACTGATGATACAGACAGACAGAGAACTTGGCAGGATGGCAGGAAGGGAAGGGAAAGGGACGGGGGGAGGGGGGGGTGTAGGATTGGGGAAGAGGGGGAAAGGGACGTCAACGCCAAGAGTGAAGTGAAAGCCGAGCCACAGTTTCCTGTTGTGTGAACATCACCCAACAAACTGACAGCTCAACACGACAACGCCGACAGTCTGTCAGCGAAAATACCAACATCTTTTGTCTTCCTTGTCAATCAAACAAGACTTTTCAAAGAAAAAAAAAAATTTTTTTTCAAGGGATATCATGTAACATGCACATGTGTGCATGTGTGGGTGGGGCCGGGGGTGGGGTGGGGGGGGGTGGGGGGTAAGTGAGTGTGTGTGTGTATGTGTGTGTTGTTGTTGTTGTTGCTGTTTCTGTTGAACTTGGAAGTTTCATATACGAACAAAAAACAACAACAAAAAAAGATAAGATAAACGAATACACACAATAAACTAACATACTCACACACAATCACTCACACACATTCACACACACTCCGATGTTCACACACATGCACACAGACAGACACACACACCACACAGATTCACACGTTCACATATATGCACACAGACAGTGAAAAAATGTTATTAAAAAATATGTTCTGATAACTGATATCAATAGAAAACGGACAAAAACTCTCTCCATATTTCTGGTATTCCTGCTGATCAAACTGAGCAGCACCCGCTTGTGAAGGAGTCAAACTTGCTTTTTCTGATGACATTTCAGATTATCCATATTTACACAGAAAGCAAATGACTGATATAAGAAGAAAATAGGCCACATTCAGCCAGCACATGAACACCCAATCACACGCATGTACACTCACACAGAGAAACGCATCATTCACATCTCTCTTCCTCAAAGTAAAAGCTTATCCAATACTTCTGTCATTGTGTCAACAGTAGTTGCTTTTTCTTCCTCTTCACCCACAAAAAAGAAGAAAAATAGTAAAGTGAAATGACAGAAAACAAACGAAAGTAATAACATTTTTTTTTTTTCATAAAAAATAAAAATAAGCCACACCAGCATTCTAACTCCTTTTTTTGTGGTTTTTCGTTTGATTGTTTAATACCAGTATATTATGTTTTCACATATCTAATCCACTACCATAAAGGATCATGAACAATGTTGTTCTTTTCTTCTTCTTTGTTTTTGAATCAATATGAATCTTCTCATTGCACAAAAGGCCATCGCCATGAGATGACGTTAGCAAAGCATTATATCTGCAGCAACACACACATACAGACACACACACACACACATATTTCCTTTTTTGTTTTCAGATCTGCTTTCTCTTTTCCTTTTCTTTTCTGATGGCTTGATGGAAAAAAAACTTAAAAAAGCAATAGCTGCTGATTCAATGTACCATCTCGAGATAAAATTTTGACTTCACACACAGTACACACACACACACACACACACACAAACACACAGATAATGACATTTGAGTTTGATCCTGATGACACACCGTAACAAATAAGAGCTGTCACAGCAACTGTTACAGCTGTTACAATTCGGATCTGTTTCAACCTGATGACATACACTGTAACACAAAGGAGCTGTCACAGCCAGTGTTACAGTTGTTGTTCAGGACGACTGTTTGACCCTAATGACACACACTGTAACACAAAGGAGCTGTCACAGAAGCCGTTACGGTACAGAATTGTTTCAACCTGATGACAGACACTATAACTTAAACCAACTGTCACAGCAAGTGTTACAGTTGTAATGGTTCAGGACCACTGACCTTGATGACACATACTTTAACACAAAGGAACTGTCACAGCAAGCATTACAGCTGTTACGGTTCAGGACCCCTGACACTACTGACACACACAGTTTATGCCACCCTACGCCTGGAACAGCTACAATATTTGGTGCCAGATGCCCAAGCATAACTCAGTGAATGCTGGTGCAGATTATGGAATCATTAAGATGCGTATCAAATATGATTTTCTGCATGTGTGTACACACACAAAAGGGAGAGTTATGGCACAAACAAGCCTGTCCATGCACTGACCAAGGACAACAGGGAAACTTAACCCATCAAGTGTGCTGCTTCTAGGATTTGAACCCAGGACCCTCAACACCCTAAACAACTTGGCCGTCACACCTGTCCTGTCAGGAATAACGTTTGCAGAAATCTATTTTTGTCATACTCTCCACAATCAATAACCCCTTATCTTTTTCATTTGCACAGCTGCCTGTGAGCTTGGGATAAACTGAAGGCTTGACCAGCACCTTGAGTTTGTGTCCGTCAAGCATCTCCCCCTTATTTTTCTTTAAAGTTTATGTGGTGTAGTTTATATGGATTAGACCACACACCCTGACACATTGATTGAAATTGAAACTTGGCATAAAACGAGCTTAATTTAAAAAAGAAAAAGTTTCAAGATGTAAGTTGACTGTGGCTCTTTTCAAGATTGGAATCACATTTCCCTTGCACAAATGTCAAATGAAACCAGACTCTGACACAAACATTCAGAAGGTCCAAACATTAAACAGATCCATGCAGTCTATGTTACTTAGAGAGGCCCTGTGGCAGAATCTAGAGTTCTGATCCAGTATTCACCAGTAATCAGGGTTTGAGGCCCAGTGTTGGTATTGTGGAAAGGCACTTTGCTCCAGGTGTGAACAGGTACCTGACTTCCAGGAAAACATAAAGCAGGAAGGAGAGGACTGGGTCCCGTCCCATGTGCATACGTACATGTGTGTGTGTGTGTGTGTGTGTAATATTATCTATGTGTGTGTGTGTGTGTGTGTGTGTGTGTGTAATATTATCTGTGTGTGTGTGTGTGTGTGTAATATTATCTATGTGTGTGTGTGTGTGTGTAATATTATCTCTCTCTGTGTGTGTGTGTGTGTGTGTGTGTGTGTCCATGTCCATCAACAAATCCTTTTACCCTGCTTCAATACTGTCTCTTCTTCTTCTTCTATGAACAAATCCCTCTTTCCCAGTTCAAAACCGTTTTATCATCCTCTTCCATCAACTAATCCCTCTCCCTAATTCAATAGTCTTGTAATCCTCTTCTGTCTGCAAATCCCTCTTCCTGGTTACTGTTTCTCTAGCTTCCTATTCACATAATGTTGTGAATAAGATTGATCTTTCTTCTCTCTGAATTACAGCTGTGTATGTGCGTGAATGAATGGCTGGAGAATGCTTTGATTTGTCTCTGAACAAGATTCAGCACAATATGAATACTTTTGTTGTTTTTGTTATCATATTAATATCATTATTGTTATCATTATGATTATCAACACAGTTATGATGATGATGACGATGATGATGGTGATGAATTGTATAATTACTATTATCTTCTCCCCTTACCTTTGGCAACCCTCACGTTTCCAAATCGGACACTGGAGGGCACTGACTGCCCTTCTCTCTTCACCCTCCTCCCCTCTCCCTCTCCTCCCTCCCCATCCACCTCACTGCCATCGCTGCTGTCCTCTTCAGAGGACATGGGTGGCCCCTGGGCGGAGGGTGTGGTGGTGGGTGGTGGGGAGGACTCTGAGGATAGTGATGATGTGGGGGGGTGGGAGACAACAGCGGAGGGTGGCTGAAGCTCTGACTGTCCCTGTCCTGGTCCTGGCGCCTTTGAGTCTGGAACATTGTGAAGAAAAAAAACAGGTGCTGATGTGTTGGTGGAGAAGCAAGGAGAAAGCACAAGAAAGAAAGAGACAACAGGAAAAGGACTTAAAAAAAGAGGGGAGAGAGGAAGGGACAGACAAACAGACAGACAGAGACAGACACAGCCAGACACAGAGAATGAACAAACAAATTGTACTTTATATTTAATCTTAAAAGGGTAAAGGAATAAGCACAAATACTTTTTGCATTCGGCCCTCTGGACAAAAAAAAGAGAGACAGAGAAAGTGACAGAGACAGATAGAGACAGGGACACAGACAGAGACAGAGACAGAATGTGAGAGAGAGACACAGACAGACAAACAGACAGAGAGACAGAGAAAGGGAGACAGAGACAGCCACAAAGAGACAGAGATAGAGATTGAGAGAAAAAAACAGCAAGACAGAGATAGTGACAGACAAAGAGAAAAACAGACAGAGAAATAGAGAAACACAGGAGAGAGAGAGAGAGAGAGACAGACAGACAGACAGACAGAGACAGAGATGGGGAGAGGAAGAGAGATGGAAATCGGGAGGAAAGCATAAAACCTGGTAACCCTCTACAGCCCCCCTCCCCCTCCCTGCACCCTCCAACTACCCACCCAACCCCCAAAACAGCTCATGTTCGCCTCCATTAACACCTCAATCAAACCAGTCTTTAAAAAAATAAAATAAAATAAAATAACAAAAAGGCAAGGGAGAAGAGAAATGCCGGTAAAAAAGAGCAGGGTCAGTTAACTCCTGATGCCTGCTACGCAGCAAGTCTGAAAGTGAAAACATCTACTGGCACTTCCATGCGAGTCCCCTCCACAAACCTAAAAGCCAGTCCCTATATGTGGTTTACATCTCTACTAAAAAGTGCAACACGCAGTGTGGTTTACGTCTTCAAAGAGTGCAACATGCAATGTGGTTTACATCTCTATACAGTGCCACATACAATGTGGTTTAGTCTCTAGAGTGCAACACAAAATGTAGTTTATGTCTCTATAAACTGCAACACACAATGTGGTTTACATCTCTATAGAGTGCAACACACACAGTGGTTTAGTCTCTATAGAGTGCAACACACAATGTAGTTTACATCTCTATAAAGTGAAACAGGCAATGTGGTTTATGTCTGCAGAGTGCAACACAGAACCTGGTTTACATCTCTATAAAGTGCAACATACAATGTGGATTTGTCTCTATAAAGTGCAGTGCAATGTGGTTTACTTCTGAGTTCTGTTAAGAGTGCAATATGCAATATGGTTTACATCTCTAAAGAGTGAAACACAATTTGGTTCATGTCTCTACAGAGTGCAACATGCAACGTGGTTTATATCTGTAATGAGTGCAAAACATCTCTACAGAGTGAAACACGCAATGTCGTTCACATCTCTATTGAGTTCAACACGCAATCTGGTTTTTGTCTCTAAAAAGTGCAACACTCAAGTGGTTTACACCTCTATAAACACACATGCGACAGTCTGCAGTCTCACAGACATCCAGGCAGGATGAACAACTCCATAAACAAATACAGGATTCCAGAGAGAGAGAGAGAAATAAAAGTGAAGAAGTGAAAGAAGGGGAGAGGCAAAAGTAGAGGAGACAGTGAGGGTGGGGACCGGGTGGGGGTAGTGGTTTGGAGGGTGAGACAAAGTGAATGGGTATCAGTTGGGGGTGAGGGCGGGAGCAGGTGGGTAAGGGTAGAAATAAGCGAAGTTAAAGGAGAGAGGCAAAGCTGGGGAGAGAGGGTGGGGACTGGGTTGGGGTGGGGGTGGAAACAAAGTGAAGTGGTGTGAGGGAAAGAGGCAAAGCAGGGGAAGAGGGTGGAGGAGGTGGGGTGGGGATACAGGTCAAGGAAAAGAGGAGGGGAAGGAGGAGGAGAAGATGACAAGAGGGTGGAGGAGGTGGGGTGGGGATATAGGTCAAGGAAAAGAGGAGGGGAAGGAGGAGGAGGAGAAGATGACAAGAGGGTGGAGGAGGTGGGGTGGGAATATAGGTCAAGGAAAAGAGGAGAGGAAGGAGGAGGAGAAGAAGATGACAAGAGGGTGGAGGAGGTGGGGTGGGGATATAGGTCAAGGAAAAGAGGAGGGGGAAGGAGGAGGAGAATAAGATGACTGCAAGAGATTCAGAAGGAGAGAGATAACAGAGAAACAGAGCCAGCCTTGGTAGCCAGAACAGGCTGACCTGATCCCTGTTATAATGAGTGACAGGTTTATCTCCAGTCCACATCTGCTGTTTGGGGGTCACCGGCAACAACTGTTGACAACACCCTCCCTGCAGTGAGATAACTCCCTCTGCTGCGCACAGTTCTGGAGTGACTCGTGGAAAATCAATCACGGGTCTGTTTCTTGGGGAGGAAGCCTTTTACCCAGTTGGCTAAGAAGTTAAGTGGGGTCAACTGAGGCACTCAGTTTTTTTGGTTGTTTGTTTCTTTTTACAGAGACACCAGCAACAATGCAGTCTACACTCATCACAGACATGCAACACAATGGCTGTTGCACTTTGAGAGGCATTTTATGTGTTGCTTTTTTGTGTGGGCTCTATTTTTTTTATAGCTTTTTTAGCCCATGTGTTGCAGCGCATAAGGATCAGTCTTCATGCTTTGACACCTCCTTGGAATGAAAATGAGACCAGAGTCCTTGCTCATTCTTCACAACAATTTTTTATCTCTATCTGTCTTTCCTCATGTGTGTGTGTCTCTCTCTGTCTCTGTCTATCTCTCACTCTGTGTGTCACTGTCTCTGTCTCTTTCCATATCCACTGTCTTGTTTCTTTTCCATATCCACTGTCTCTGTCTCTTTCCATATCCACTGTCTCTCCCTTCTTCGTTTCTTGCTTTATCAGAATTCCTCCCCAAAGAATTATGATCTTTCTGGTGGTGTTTTTTTTTGTTGTTGCTTTTTTTTTTTTTTTAAATCTCTTAATATCTTATAACAGAAGCATTAACTCCTTCTGTTTCCTTTCTCTTTCTGCATGTGCATGTGCGTGTGTGCATGTGTGTTTGTGTCTGTGTGTATCTGCATGTGAGTATCTGTGTGCCTCTGTGTCACTGTGTGTTAATCACTGTGTGTGAATATCATGAAAAGCTTTCCAATGCAACACCAGAGCATGGTGAGAATGACTGTGCAAAGGTTAACATCTCAGTGGGCACAATTTTTCACCTGCTTTCTTGCTTTTTTTCTTTCCCTCTTTTTATTTTTCTCTTGAAAAACTTTGTCAATCCCAAATTTGGATTTAAAATAGATAATCAACAAGAAAGGCAAGGCCTTCACGACTCGACTATTGGAGTTTAACGACCTATTGGCGTCTACACCCTTAAGGTCAAGTTTGTTCAGTTGGAGTTGTTTAAAAAATTAATTAATTCACGACTCACTTGTGATACACTTTTTAAAAAAAATCCAAGCTTTTTATGTATTGAGTATAATGCATTTACTGTTATATTTATATTTTTTGTATCCTCTAAACTTGGCACTTTGATCTGATATTCGACCCAACAAAAGATCTGTCATTATTGTCATTTTTTGTTCAAACAGGAACTTCTTTTGCTAAGTGTGGAAGTTTTATTTATTGCAAACGTTTTGGTGTCGGCAGTAAAACAAGGGAAATTACTCTGCTGGGGAACTTAGTTTGCTTTAAACTGATCTTTCTCATCTTAAACATTACATTTTGAAACTATACTCAATACATAAAAAGCTTGCATTTTTAAAAAAAAGTGCATCACAAGTGAGTCTTGAAGGCCTTGCCTCTCTTGTTTCAAAATGTAATGTTTAAGATGAGAAAGATCAGTTTAAAGCAAATTAACTCCACTAGCATTACATAGTAATTTCCCTTTTTTTCTATCTGAACCAAAACGTTTGCAAAATAAATAAAGCTTCCATGCTTAGCAAAAGAAGTTCCTGTTTGAGCCAAAAATGATAATAATGACTGCTCTAGCTGTTGGGTCAGAATATCAGATCAAAGTGCCAAGTTTAGAGAATACAAAAAATATAAATATAACAGTAAATGCAGTTTGCATATAATTAGGCTTCATTCTTTATTTTTTTGTGCCCATCCCAGAAGCGCAATATTGTTTTAAACAAGATGACTGGAAAGAACTGAATTTTTGACTCACTTGTGTAAACAAAGTGAGTCTATGTTTTAACCGGGTGTTCGGTTGTCTGTGTGTGTGTGTGTGTGTGTGTGTGTCTGTGTGTCCGTGGTAAACTTTAACATTGACATTTTCTCTGCAACTACTTTGTCAGTTGACACCAAATTTGGCATAAAAATAGAAAAAAGTTGGGATGTTATCATAGACTTATAACCTCTTATATTTTCTTCTACAGGAATAATCTGACAACAAGCATGTTATTTTCAGTGACATTATGTTTTTCTTTTTGGATGTCATTCAGCGGAGGTGTATATAGACTTTTTTGTTGCACAAAAATCATCATCTTCACTTTAAAATGCCTGAACAGTTATCTACAATCAAAATAACTGGGGAAAAAAACTCAGATTCAGAATCCACATTCATTTTCATTCACAAAAACATTTACTTTCTTTCAATATGTCCTGTAGTTTTTGTGCGATATTAAAAAAAATTTTTATTACCCCTGAAACCTCAAAATTCCCTGGCAAGGGGACAGCACCATTTTACTATATTTTCTGGCACTGAATGTGTTAACAAGATGACCCTTCTATGTCAAATAAAGTTGCCTATGGCAGTGAACATTTGACTATGGCAGTGAACATTTGACTATGGCAGTGAACATTTGACTATGACAGTGAACAGTCTAGCTGACTGAAGTCACCTACAGCAGCTAAAGACTTTGTTGGACATCTGGTAATAACAATAATAGCAATAATAATAACAACAGAATCATATGCAGAGACAAATCAAAGCACTTTCACACCACTCACACACACATACACACACACACACTTCCCTTTTTCCCAGATGAAGGGCCTGCTTTATGATTAAATACACACATTCAAAATCCAACAGACACAGACAGACAGACACACCCACAAACACACACACACACAAAATCAGAAACACAGTAAAAAAAAGAAACACACCTACGAAAAACACACACCTGTCTCACCTGACAAGGCCACCACCCCAGACACACCCTGTCCCTCCTGCCCCAGGCCATCTCCCCTCTGGCCACCATCGCTCTGCTGCTGCATCAAGTCCTGTCGCTTCCTGTCCAGCGCCTCCTGCAGTTCCTGCAGCTGCTGCTCACTGGTTGTGGACTCCGTCTCCGACACCTTCAATTCCATTCAATTCAAAACACTTTATTGTCCGCTTCAACCAAAACAGAATTTATCTTTCGACACACCCTTCCCTGATCACTATGCACACATCAGTTATCATGTAAAAAGAAAAACATTTGGGTAAGATAATATTACATTTTAAAATTGAGTGAAACAACTCTCATTGTGTGTAAGTGTGTACATGTGTGTGTGTGTGTGTGTGTGTGTATGCATGCATGTGTGTATCTGCCTGCATGCATGCGAGTGTGTGCGCGCATGCGTTTGCATGCATGTGTGTGTACATTTGAATCATTATAAAAAGGAAAATATTCAGTCAGATAATTATAACATTTTAAGAGACAAATGCTCATCAACAAATAACACATCAAAAAACGAGTCAGCAACTGGCACACCCTTCCTTGATCACAATGTACATATAAATCATCATGTAAAAAACAACAACGTTCAGGAAAGAAAAAAAAACATTTTAAGATGAAATGAAGCATTTCAATCATATAAAAGGGAAATATTCAGTAAGATAATCATAACATTTTATGACACAAATGAAATGAAAATAAACAAATAACCCATACACACTTCCCTTACCACTATGCAGGTATCAATCATCAAATGAAAGGAAAATAAGAACAAACTGGACAACAAGGACACCTTGTGGCCATGTCACGATGGAACACAAAGTGGGGTGACAATGTGATGAAACCTGATACCGGAGGGGTCCACACACAATACTGCTGTAACACTGGTGATGTGACAGTTAAGTGTTTGACTTTTGACTGTGAGTCGATTAAGCCTTACTTGTTTATATAAAAGTGTGTCATCAAAAGTCACTGGGAACTCTGATTTCTTATTAAAAAAAAAAAAAAATCATATTTATTATCAGTTGCTTCTTTTGTTAGATTAGTGACTTCTTAATAACAAATTCCGTTAAGTAATTTTCTTTAATTGTGTTTCCATTGATTTCAAATATTCACCTCTGATTCCACCCTCCATCTACCTAGTTTCCACCGACTCAACATTCAACTCCCCCTGCTCTCCTACCTTTTAAAAAGTAACATTCAAATGGTAAAATCAATACTTGAACAAAATGTCTACAATCAACAGTGTGTATACACACGCAGAAGTTCAAACACACACATTAAAGATCCTGCAGTCCATGTTAGCGTTCGGTGAGTTATGGAAACAACACACCCAGCATGCACAACCCCGAAAATGGAGTATGGCTGCCCACATCAGTACATGGCAGGGTAAATAAAGAAAACGGTCATGCGCATAAAATGTTAAATGTGTGCATGAAAGTGCATGTATGCATGACTGAAACCTGACTGAATGACACAGGAAATGAACGATGAGCGCCCAATGACAGCTCTACCCAGGTAGGCAGCCTTTTGTGCAAATGACACTATTTGTGAAGCGCTGAAAGCTCGGTCTGCAACCAAGGCATAGGCGTTATATAAGTAGTCATATCATATCATATCATCATATCATGTGTGACAGGGGACATTAAACAAAATCCCTCCTCTTCCTGCTCACCTTGTCGCCCTCGTTCCCATCTTCCCTCTCCATCACTTTGGGGGCAGCGGTGCCCAGTGATGCTGCTGCTGCTGCTGCGTGGGTCTTCTTCCTTTTCCTTTTTCTCCGCTCACCTGTAAGGGAGGAGAGAGGAGAGTGAAACATTTGACACTGATGCTTACAGTCCAGCTGACTGCACAAGGCCTTATCAGGGCTGCCCAGCTGAATAAAAAATTCAACCACATAAAACACAAAATTCAGTTACATCTGAAAAAAAAATTACTGCAAAACAACATAGTTCATGATGTTATCTTAACCATAAAGCTCCTTAAGGCAAATAGTATGAGTCCGTATCTGAGGAAGCCAGCCCTTCGACTTAATATATCAACCCCAGATTTTAAAGAAACTGTAAAAAGGATTCATAAAAAATTAAAAAATTCAAAGAAAAAAGTCAGAGGGAAAAGACAATATCAGAATAATAATGATGATAATAAACAACCATGTAGCACTTGACCTTACTACAAGCTCTAGGCGCTTCTGTTGAAAAACAAAAAGCTCCCTTATTGCAGCATTACAAGCATTACAAATAGATATATAAGAATTTCCACAAGCTGGGATATCAATAATACTGGAAGACCTCCCACCATCCCCACAAAAGTGGGGTGGGGGCCGAAAATGGCTAGCAACATCTACCACAACATTCAAAACACCATTTGACACATGTGCAGCCAAGTAGTTACTGCATCTCTTCATTTTGGTCTGTGTGTTTTATGTTTGGCCTCCTGAAAACCATATTCCTCTGTGTGAAATTCAGGCTGCTCTCTCCCTGGGAGAGTGCATCACCACAGTGCAGTGCCACTCTGTTTTCTTCTTTTCTCTTTCTGCATGTATATTTGTTTTCCTATCTAACTGGATTTCAATACAGACTTTTTGCCAGGGACACTTCTTATGTTGCCGTGGGTTCTTTTAGGAGTACAAGTAAAGCAATTACACAGAAAAAAAAGGTATACATGGCAAACAACTAACCAAACTCTGGTGCCGTTAGCTCCGACACTCTCCACACTCTTAGCATGCTGTCAGTCCCTCCTGTCATCACAAGGTCAGGGTCAAGGCCGCTGAACTGACAGGTCTGCACGTGTCCCCAGTGACCTCTGAACTGACCCAACGCTGTACCTCTCTGGACATCCCACACCTGGGGACATACAGGAAAACACAAACAGTGAAACAGCCCAGCACACAATCTGTAACAATGTTTCGTTTCTATCCTCACCACAGCAAATTAACATTAAGGCAAATTACCTCAGCAGTTTACAGATTAGATTCTACAAGTAAATATGGACACATCACAAGCTACTGTATGAATAATAATAATAATAATGGATACTTATATAGCACACTATCCAGAAATCTGCTCTAGGTGCTTTACAAAAACGCTTTTGATAACATAAAACATTATATCTATGTTACATACACACACCAAAATGTGACCACACACACACACACACACACACACACACACACACGCACGCACGCACGCACGCACACACACACACACACTGCATACATACATTTTAACATACATGTGTTTCTAACAGCTACCTTAACACATACGCACACATAGGCAGGCACAAACTTACATAAACACACGCACACACAATACACATTCATATACATGCATGTAGTTGTGGACCTGCCACAATTGAACTTATTGCTGAGGGAAAAGGTGAGTTTTGAGACGAGATTTAAAAGATGCGAGGGAATCAGAATGACGGAGGTTATCAGGGAGCTTGTTCCACGTCTTTGGTGATTGAAAAGAAAACGATCTGTATCCATAGGTCTTACTTCTGACGTGAGGTATCCTGAGAAGTCGAGTATCAGAGGAAGAACGGAGCTGGCGAGACGGGGTATAGATATGGATGAGTTCAGAAAGATACTTTGGGCCAGATCCGTTGACTGCAGAAAAGGTCAGAGTGGATAGCTTATAGTCTATTCGATCAGAAACAGGCAACCAGTGGAGAGACTGAAGAAGAGGAGAAACATGGTCAAATTTAGAAGCTCTGCAAATGAGTCTGGCAGCGTTATTCTGAATTCGTTGGAGTCTGTCTAACAGGTATTTGGGAAGGCCGGCCAAAAGAGAGTTGCAGTAATCCAATCTTGAGAGAACCAGAGAGCATACAAGTGTCTTGGTTGCATCGGTTGAGAGATAGTGGCGGATAGAGCTGATTCTACGCAGTTCCAAATAGGCAACTTTACAGATATTCGAAATGTGCTGTTGGAAGGAAAGAGACTGGTCCAGGATTACACCAAGACTGCGAACAGAGGGAGAAAGTGAAACAGGTGTGCTATTGATCAGAACAGAGTCAGGAAAGGAAGGATGTTGACGAAACTTCTTTGGACAGGTTATCATAAATTCAGTCTTATCATCATTTAATTGCAGCTTGTTGAGAGTCATCCAGTCCTTTAGGCCAGCAATGCACTCCTGTGTTTGAGTCACCAGTGCATCAAATTCAGCTATGGAAGCCGACTGATAAAGTTGTGTGTCATCAGCAAAGCTCTCATGCGACATCGCATGATGACTGATGACATCCGACACAGGAGCCGCATACAGCACGAAAAGAACAGGACCTAGGACGGACCCTTGTGGGACACCATATTTCAAGGCAGATACTCTAGAGTATGTACCATTTACACACACTTTCTGTGTACGATCTGACAGGTAAGACGTGATCCATGCTAGTGCAGTGTCACGAATACCAAAGGAAGTTTTAAGTCTGTTCAAGAGGATAGAGTGGTCGATAGTGTCAAAAGCTGCTGACAAATCTAAGAGAGCGAGAACAGATATCTTATCCTCATCAAATCCCGAAAGCAAATCATTCACTATTCTAAGAAGGGCTGTTTCGCAACTATGACCACGTCTATAAGCTGACTGGTGGGAATTAAGTAAACCATTCTGCTCCAGATGAGCTAAGAGCTGAGACAATATGATCTTTTCTAGCAGTTTTGATAAAAAATGACAGATTAGAGACAGGTCGATAATTTTTCAAACAATTATGATCCAAAGATGGTTTCTTGATGAGTGGACGTACAACAGCAGATTTGAAGCTTTCAGGGAAACAACCAGACAGTAAGGAAGAATTGATGACATGAGTAATATGTGGCAGTAGAACATCAATACATTCAACCAACAAAGAAGACGGGACAGGGTCAAGCTCACAGGATTTCGGACAAGCGCTCAGACACACTTTCTTCACAAAATCTTCAGTAACCGGTTGGAAACAATGTAAAACAGGACCGCTGTACACGTGTTCTTGAACGGGTGAAGAAGGAGACACAACAGAGTCAAGCTTCTCACGAATGCTTGATATTTTGAAGTCTGAAGTTTAATGAAAGTACCGGCCATTAGTATGCTGACATTGAAGGCTGCAGTGTAGATTTTGTAATGGAACATTACACTGAAGGACACACACACACACACACACACACACACACACTATTTCTTTTTTTTCCAAACATTTTTATTCAATTTTTACATTATTAAACACACACAAACATATACAAGTAATATACATACACACAGACACAGACATAGATATACACACACACATACACACACACACACAGAAACAAAAAGAAGTACTACTACCACTACTACTACTACCACTACTACTACTACTACTACTACTAATAACACAACCACAAGAACATGCTGGCAAAGATCAATGAATCAAGATCAAATATAAGGTCGCCGGGCGCAGTCTAAGGAATCCGATAAATTGTAGGTTGTCAACCTCACAATAGTTAGCACATATCACACACACTATTTCCACACATGCACAAGCTGTCCCCCCTCTCGCAAAGACTACAGCCTCATAGCCCACACGACAAACACTCGCACACACACATTTCCTAACATGCATGAGCTTTCCTCCCACTCAAAAAGACTTCAGCCACATAACCCACATTCACAGACATACATGTGTGTGTGTGTGCACAAGCAGTACCCCAACTCCAAAGATTTTCGTCTCACAGCCCACAGACAAACACACACATACACACACCCCTAACACACCCACACACATTTCCACACATGCACAAGCTGTCCCCTGACTCACAAAGACCACAGACACACACACACACACACTCCTCACACACACACACACACACACACACATTTCCATACACTACACAAGCTGTCCACCAACTCAAAGACTTCAGCCTCGCAGCCCACTGACAAACACACACACACACACACACACACACACACACACACACACATTTCCACACACTACACAAGCTGTACCCCAACTCCAAAGACTTCAGCCTCACAGCCCACTTACAAACATCCCCCCTCCCCCAACACACACACACACACACACACAAGCTGTCACACGACTCACAAAGACTTCAGCCTCATAGCCCACAGACACCAGACGGCCGTCATGATGGGGGCTCCAGCACAGGTCTGTGACTCGCCCACAGTGACCCGACAGCTCCCTCAGACTGCTCAGTATCTGCAGGCTCTCCATCTCTCCCTCCCTCTCTGCAAATTATACAGAGACCTCACAGAAACAGTTCTGCAGGACTTGATGAGAACTGATTTTTGGAACACTACTAAGATCAAAGAACAAGATACATTACCTGAATTTGTCAAAAATTCTCTTTCTTGCTATGATTTATAAAGAGACAGAAATGTCTCATTTTGGCATCACAGAAATGTTGATGATTTCAGTATTGCTACAACACCCACTCCATTCCCCAACCCTGTACCTCAAAGACCCTTCTTTGTTTCAGGGCCTATGGCCAGTGTACAGTAAATTGAATAATCAATTCTGTGTTCATTATTTCTGCCAAACAATCCAACTCTGTCATGTGAAACATGTCAAGACAAGCATCCAGCTGACACTTACACTCACATAAATATATTCAAAAATTCACAAGACACGACTCACACATGCAAAAAAAAAAAAAAAAAAAAAAAAAGCATAGAAATACACACACACAAAAACATTTATATCAGGTGGGTTTTTTTTATCCCAAAATTTACAAACTTTTGAACAACCTTATATCACTACAGGCCAAAAATAGGAAATCATATCATAAACTGATATGAAAGGCATGCACTAAGTGATTAGAGTCCTGACTTATGCCTTTCCATGAATCATCTGCTACATGGATGGGAAATGCGATTTCAGTCAGGAAATTCCTATCAAGCTGAGATTTACTTTCATCATTATTTTACATTTAAGTTTAGGTTCAGGTGGAACATTCTGTGTTTGTTTTATCACTGACAGAAAAAAATGTATCATTTCTTGTCATTGATGCACAGAGCCAAAACTGAAAAACCTTTGCAAACCTGGGTCACTAAGTTAAAACAAAAAGAATTAAGGAAATAAGAAAATGCGTGTCACTTTTCACAAATTTGTAAGACCTTTTTTAAACCTATGTAAACCCTGCATATCCCTCTTAATGAATTTAAAGCCAAATTCAAGAATAAAGGAAGGAACACACACATGCACATATGCACACACACACACCACACACACACCCCGACACCCCCCCCTTCCACCCATCCACCCACCCACACAGACATCTCTCACCCAAGACAGCGGACAGGTCCACGACATCCAGGGTCTGACTGTTGCCGGCAACGACCATCCAGTTGCGGCAGGGAGAGCTGGAGGGCGACTGCTCTGTGGCCAGGGGGTGCCAGCGTGTGCAGTGCAGCAGCTTCTTCTGCACCTTCACCACCGCCAGCAGCTTCAGGCCCCGTGCTGACACTATGTACACACTCCTGTAATGACACACACCATACACACACCTGTAATGAGAGATATGACATACACTCACCTGAAATAAGAGACTTGATGTACACACACGTGCGATGATACACATCATGCACATGTACACCTGCAATGACAGACACCATGTGCACACATCTGTAATGACAGACATGATGTACACACACACCTGTAATGACAGACATGATGCACACACACACACCTGTAATGACAGACATGATGTACACACACACCTGTAATGACAGACATGATGCACACACACCTGTAATGACACACCATGCACACACACACACACACACACCCCTGTAATGACACACAAGCTGCCCCCCCCACCCCCTCACGAAGACTACAGCCTGTAATGTGGAGTGATGGCCTAGAGGTAAAGCGTCTGCCTAGGAAGCGAGAGAATCTGCGTGCGCTGGTTTGAATCACGGCTCAGACGCCAATATTTTCTCCCCCTCCACTAGACCTTGAGTTGTGGTCTGGACGCTAGTCATTCGGATGAGATGATAAACCGAGGTCCCGTGTGCAGCATGCACTCAGCGCATGTAAAAGAACCCACGGCAACAAAAGGGTTGTTCCTGGCAAAATTCTGTAGAAAGATCCACTTCAATAGGAAAAACAAATAAAACTGCACGCAGGACAAAAATACCATAAAATGGGTGGCGCTGTAGTGCAGTGATGTGCTCTCCCTGGGGAGTGCAGCCCGAATTTCACACAGAGAAATCTGTTGTGATAAAAAGAAATACAAATACAAAACACACACACACACACACACACCCCCCTGTAATGACACAGATTATGCACACGCACACACCTGTAATGACACACACCATGTACACCCACCTGAAACTACAGTCAGTAGTTGTATCATAATGTACACACAACTGTTTAGGCTGTCATGACAGACACAATGTACAGAAACCTGTAATGATACACACTGTACACAAACACCTGTAATAACAGACACCATGTACACACACCTGTAATAACTGACACCATGTACACATACCTGTAAAGACTAACTATACACACAAACATCTGTAATGACAGACACCATGCACACACACCTGTAATGACAGCATGCACAGAGACCTGTAATCACACACACACTGTACATACACCTGTAATGACAGTCAGTAGTTTTCTCATGATTTACACACACCTGTAATGATAGACATGATTTGCACATACCTGTAATGACACAGTTAGTAGTTATATCACGGTATACACATACCGGTTATGACAGGCACAATGTACACACATCTGTAATGACACAAGCAGTAGGTATATCAATATATACACACACCTGTAATGACAGACACCATGTACACGTGCCTGTAATGACACACACCATGAAAACACACCTGTAATGACACACACTATGTACGCACTGGTCATTGTCACACCATCAGCTGTCAAGACACCAGACCTGGTAAGGACATGGTGTAACTATCAGCTGTCAAGACACCAGGCCTGGTAAGGACATGGTGTAACTATCAGCTGTCAAGACAACTGGCCTGATAAGGACATTGTGTAACCATCAGCTGTCAAGATAATTGGCCTGGTAAAGACACGGTGTAACTATCAGCTGTCAAGACATTGGGCCTGGTAAGGACATGGTGTAACTATCAACTGTCAAGACAACTGGCCTGGTAAAGACATGGTGTAACCATCAACTATCAAGACAGCTGGCCTGGTAAAGACAAGGTGTAACCATCAACTGTCAAGACACTAGGCCTGGTAAAGACATGGTGCAACTATCAGCTGTCAATACACCAGGCCTGGTAAAGGCATGGTGTAAATATCAGCTGTCAAGACACCAGGCCTGGTAAAGACATGGTGTAAATATCAGCTGTCAAGACAATAGGCCTGGTAAAGACATGGTGTAACCATCAGCTATCAAGACAGTTGGCCTGGTAAGGATATGGTGTAACTATCAGCTGTGAAGACACTAGGCCTGGTAAAGACAAGGTGTATCCATCACCTGTCAAGACATTGGGCCTGGTAAAGACATGGTGTAAGTATCAGCTGTCAATACACCATGCCTGGTAAAGACATGGTGTAAATATCAGCTATCAAGACACTGGGCATGGTAAAGACATTGTGTAACCATCAGCTGTCAAGACAACTGGCCTGGTAAAGACATGGTGTAGATATCAGCTGTCAAGACACTGGGCATGGTAAAGACATTCTGTAACCATCAGCTGTCAAGACAACTGGCCTAGTGAGGACATGGTGTAACTATCAGCTGTCAAGACACTGGGCCTGGTAAGGACATGGTGTAACTATCAGCTGTCAAGACACTTGGCTTGGAAAGGACAAAGTTTAACTCTTTCATCCCTGCAGCACGGTTTTCCGGTTTGCATGATTTTTACCCTTCATACCTGGAGGCCGGAAAACCGTGCAGCAGAGAATTCCCCCTTTCCTTCCTGCAGCCCGGAAAATCGGTTCTTGCGGTAAGCGCTTTGAACTTCCTGTGAGTCGCATCATCAGTGCGCGTCATCTATCCTTGACCGGGTCACTAGTGGGGCAGTGTTTATGAGTGGAATGGATGCCCCCCTTAACCCTCCCTAGGCTGTGGGAAAGTGGGCGCCGCTACATTCTTGCCACTGTGCTGTGTAGACACATGGACACAGAAAAACGGAATGTGTAGAAAGTTCGGATTGTGACCAGTTTTCTGATGATGAGTTTTACAACGCTCTAACAGATAATGATTTCGATCTGTTTCAAATGAATGACAAGGAGAGAGTGCATTTAGCTGTTGCTACAGAAGCACAGATAGCGGGTGATGAAAAGTTAAAAAGTAAGAAGTGTGAAAATTGTGGTGTATACTTGTGCAGTAACTGGCATGACTGCTTCAAGGTATATCACACACGTGTCACCTTTGTGTGGCATATTACGTGATGATTGTGACATGGACATGCGTATTTAGAGACAGTATCGTTTCTGAATAGTTTTTGTTCAAGAACTGTGTAGATAATGATCTGATTCTGGCTCAGTGACTGCTAGTGTAGTGGAAGGCATATATTCTCTTTGAGACAAAGTTCAAATCATTCATGTGATAAGGACAATAGTAGTGACAATTGTGATATGACTAGCAGTGTGGCACTGAGATACATATGAGGCACTACTTGGTGAGTACCTACATGATGTGCATACTCTTCAAGCAAAACACTGTCCTGCATGTAGTACGTACTTGTATGCATTGTGTTTGACCCCAGAGTCACCTGTTTTACACCCGGTGTCACCAGAGATGTCACCCTCTAGTGTCAACAGGGTCTCAGACAACTTCTCACATCAATTCTGAACACAACAGTATATGACAATCTCAGTGTACTGTAATGAGCCACGTTGCCGTAAGCCTCCAAAATAAGTATCCTGCTTCATACTTTCTTTCTCTTCTCTAAATCCAGGAATGAAGGGAATATGCAAATGGTAGGGATCTCGGAACAAGGGGGAGTAATGGTTCATAGAAAAATAGGAACGAAAGAGTTAACCTGTGTCTACGGCATCCTTTTTCCAAGGAAAAAATGGTTATGATCAGAGACTTTGCTGCAGTAGTGATGGCTTGATCTGTGATAAGTGAATAAACCCAAAAACTGACAATGCAGAATCTACTTACCCATCATCAGCACCAATTGCGGCAGTGTCCATGGTCATGTTCCATGATATTTCTGTGGCTTTGATACCAGTTATCTGCCAAGAAAAGACAAGACAATTCAACTCAGATCATGTTGTTTATAGCCCAGCATACTGCAAAGGGCCTAATTCAGGTCCCATCAGTTCTTAAAACTACTGGAAAAGAACACAAAATAATGTTAAAAGGTCAATTAAAACACCATTAGACAGACATGTTCATTCACATTTCATTAAATCAAGTAAAAACACTGAAAACAACATATCAAAAAAAAAATCACCAACATCTGTTTCAGTCCATGTGAAACTGACAAGGCATGTTTGTTTCAAGAAACCCTCTGCCGTTGTTTCTGTAAAATGCATCAAAAACAAACCCTTAAGGGATGGAGAATCACTTTAGAGTAAAGACTATGTGTTCTTGATTTTCTTTCTGAGTGTATGTTGCTGTTGTTTATGTATCTGGTGCCTTGTTTCCAGGAAAGCTAGCTCTCAAAGACCAGTCTCTCTATTTTGGCACATTACCTCTTTCTGTTCGGTAATGTAGTTGTACTTCATGTATAGAGTTAGTGTGTATATGTGTGTGTATGTATATATATATATATATATATATGAAAAAATAGCATAAACTCATTGCACCATGTGCCCAAGCGCTGCTCTGACGTCAAATTTCGTCTCATTAAAACCTGTTTTCACCTTCCTGTATGTGCATAAAATTCAAAGGGAACTAACTTCTACAGTATTTCCGGATGTGTCCACAGGTCATTTGGAGGAAAACAAATTTTTTCACACAAAAATAGGGCATGAAACCTATTGAGGCTGTAAGCTCCCCAGGTTTGAATGGGTTAAAAAAATGTCTGATGACCTCAAAGGTAGAGGACATGACACAGTGCAAAACCCTGACCTGGTCGCTGTTGATGGACACAACTTTCTCCGTGAAGTTGATTGCCTCAGCATCACCGCTTCCTCTGGACAGCACTGCACTGGAATGTTCCAACACTTTGCAGTCCCCAACAGTGTAGAGAGAGTAATTCTTTGTATCTGAAACACACACACACACACGTGCACAGTTCAATGAAAACATGTGAAGCATTGGCCTAGTGGACTAAGAAGCAAGTGTTCATAGATTTGAATCCTATATACGGACCAGGATTTTCACACACACACCCCACCCACCCCCGGAGGAATCTGGTGAACAGTTCTGTGTGGCACTCCTATGACTCTTCAATCAGCTGAGGGAGAAGAAGATAAACACAATTCAAGGATAATTTTTTTTTTTTTAAATTCTTGTTATAATTTTTCATCTCTGACTGCATGTGACACAAACATGCCACGATGATTAAAAATGTTCAGTTCAGTTTCAGTTTCAGCTAGGCATCAAAGAATGCAGACTGATCAGTATATAACATCTGCTTCAAGGAAGCATCAAATTACAGATTTTAATTTCTGGGTCAGTTGTCAAAACACTGTCTATTTAGACACAGTGCATTACTGACTATTCTAAATTTTGCAAAGTTAATGATGACATCAAGTATGGAGGATGTATGACCTTTACAAAGTCAGTGACATCATGTAGGGAGGCTTTGGGACCTTTAATAAGTCAGTAACATTTTATAGGGCTGTGGGATCTTTACCAAGTCAGTGACATCATGTAGGGAGGCTGTGGGACCTTTACCAAGTCAGTGACATCATGTAGGGCTTTAGAACCTTTACTTAGTCAATGACATCATGTAGAGAGGCTATGGGACCTTTACCAAGTCAGTGACATCATGTAGGGCTTTAGAACCTTTACTAAGTCAATGACATCATGTAGGGAGGCTGTGTGACCTTTACCAAGTCAGTGACATCATGCAGGGCTTTAGAACCTTTACTAAGTCAATGACATCATGTAGGGAGGCTGTGGGACCTTTACCAAGTCAGTGACATCATGTAGGGCTTTAGAACCTTTACTAAGTCAATGACATCATGTTGGGAGGCCCTGACCTCTTACCTTCAGGACTCTGAGTTGAAGGGCCCCAGCACAGCACATACACTGTGTGCCGGTGGAAAGTGTTGGACATTGTCGGCATCCTGTCACCACACACAACTCTGATGTTATCATCATCATCATCATCACCATCGTAGTATATTCATATATAACTTTCAAACCTTTCAAAACTTTACAACAAATCATATTCATAAGATAAGAAGCACAAAAGAACACAGAAATACACATACAGACACAGAAACTGACTAACACACACAAACATACACATGCATGCATGCACACAAGTACATGTGGAAGAAAAAGATGTGGATCAATTGAGTACAAATTTATATGGAATGGGGTGCCTTGACTGTGTAGGGACTGCTTGAAAAGGAATGTTTTTGGATTTGCTTAAAGGGTGTGAGTGAGGGATTGTGGCCGACTGAAAAAAAAATCTTTTTTATTAATTATAAAAAAAATCATTCATTTATGTGCAGTTTTCATCTGGCTCCTGTGTGGAGTTTTCATCTGGCTCCTGTGTAGGGTTTTCATCTGGCTCCTATGTGTGCGGAGAGTTTTCCGTCTGGCTCCTGTGTGTGTTAAGTTTTTCATCTGTGCAAAGAGTTTTCCATCTGGCTCCTACATGTGCAAAGAGTTTTTCATCTGGCTCCTATGTGTGTGAAGAGTTCTTCATCTGGTTCCTGTGTGTGGAGCCGTTTTTTGTCTGGCTCCTGTGTGTGTGGAGCGGTTTTCATCTGGCTCCTGTGTGGAGAGGTTTTCATCTGGTTCCTGTGTGGAGAGTGTTTCATCTGGCTCCTGTGTGTGAGGAGAGGTTTTCATCTGGCTCCTGTGTGGAGAGTGTTTCATCTGGCTCCTGTGTGTGAGGAGAGGTTTTCATCTGGCTCCTGTGTGGAGAGTGTTACATCTGGCTCCTGTGTGGAGTTACATCTGGCACCTGTGTGGAGAGTGTTACATCTGGCTCCTGTGTGGAGAATGTTACATCTGGCACCTGTGTGGAGAGTGTTACATCTGGCTCCTGTGTGGAGAATGTTACATCTGGCACCTGTGTGGAGAGTGTTACATCTGGCACCTGTGTGGAGAGTGTTACATCTGGCTCCTGTGTGGAGAGTGTTACATCTGGCACCTGTGTGGAGAGTGTTACATCTGGCTCCTGTGTGGAGTGTTTTCATCTGGCTCCTGCGTGGAGTGTTTTTCATCTGGATCCTGTGTGGAGAGGTTTTCATCTGGCTCCTGCATGGAGTGTTTTTCATCTGGATCCTGTGTGGAGAGGTTTTCATCTGGATCCTGTATAGCTACAGTTGATTGACTAATCTGATGCTCTGGATGGGCTGAGCACAGCAGGCAGTGATAGGAACAAGCTGCTATTATCCTATGGTGAGCATATCACAAGCAGGTTCAAAACAAAAAGACAAGAGGTGGAGCTGCTTACTTGTGAGACAAGACATCATGGACCCCAACACGGCCATCCTCTGTGCCGAAGGCTAACCATCCCTCCCTGGTCGGGTGCCATGCCACCTGATGAACCAACACAGTTACACCTGACAAACCAAAACCCCATTACACCTGACAAACAAACACAGTTACCTCACAAACCAATACCATTACACCTGACAAACTAACACAGTTACCTCACAAACCAATACCATTACGCCTGACAAACTAACACAGTTACCTGACAAACCAACACCATTACCTGACAAACCAACACAGTTACCTGACAGACCAACACCATTACATCTGACAAACCAGCATAGTCTGCTGACAAACACCATTATACCTGACAAACCAACACATTTACACCTGGCAAACCAACACCACTACACCTGACAAAGCAACACACAACTGACAAACCAATACAGTCTACACCTGACAAACCAACACAATTACACCTGACAAGCCAACACAGTTTATACCTGACAAACCAACATAGTTACACCTGACAAAACAACAGGTGTTTTTGTTATGTGTTTTAAAGAATGTGAGTGAAGGACTGTTTTAGACTGAAGAAGGCACTGAATTCCAGGTTTGTACGGGTGAAGAACTAAAGGCTCTTCTGGCGTTTTTTGTTTTTGTTCTTGTTTTTGTTTAATTTGGGAACGCTGAAGATTCTATCTTCAAAGGAAGAGTGGAGAGATGTTGAAGGGACAGGACTCACGGCGGTAACTTTACTCTTGATGCCTTGCCAGACAACAGAGATGTCGTAGGGGTTACTTTTGTTGGACGTGTTCCACACACGGATCATTGAGTCACCCACCCCCACAGCCACACGGCCTGTCAATAACATCAAAAACATTTTGTCAAACTTCATATTGGTTTAAACAAAGCTCACAACTGATTACATACTCTCTCTCTCTCTCTCAAAATTACCTACTGCAACATGTAGAGAAACAAAACTTTTGCCTAAAAAAAACTCTTTTTAAAAAGAATTTGCATTCAATCTTTAACCCTTTTGCTTTGGGGTTCTCTGAAAGACACTGACCTGGATCAATGGGAGAGTTGCGGACGCAGTAAACGTGGCCACCCAAAGTGGACAGTGAAGACACAGCCTCCATAGAGTCCACATTCCAAAATACCACCTGCACATTATAAACAGTCCACCTTCCACAAACTGAATTTACATTGAATCATGACAATGACATAAGTAACTAAAAAGAAAAAAAAGAAATCATATTCAACACATATTATGAATAACACATTATTATGATGTGAGAAATAAAAACAACGACAAAAAAACAACATTTAAATTTTCATTGCCACTGTAACGGATGTCCACTATGGAATAAGTTCTCTCTCTCTCTCTCTCTTTCTTTCTCCATCTTCCCATCTCTTTCACTCAAGCTCTCTTCTCTCTTTTACTTTCACCATCTCCTAAGAGACCTCAGAATTGTTCCTCTCTCACCCAGTGTTGAAGCAGTGGCCTCATGGTAATGCACCTCACTTGGAAGCAAGTTTCCATGGGTTCAAACCCCATATACGGACCAGGATTATTACTACCACCCCCTCCATCAGACCTGTTGTGGTCTGGGTGCTAGTCTTTCAGATGAGACACTAAGCTGAGGTCCTTTGTGCAGTATGTGCATAGTACATATTATAAAAGAACCCATGGCAATAAAAAGGGATGTTCCTGGTAAAATCATGTAGAAAAATCCACTCTGATATCAAAACAAGTACACTTGCAAAAAGGAAATAAACAACAAAAAACAGCAGCAAATTTGGATAGTGCTTCACTGTGGCACTCCCCAGGAAAAGCAACCAGAATTTCACACAGAGAAGACAAAAAAAATACAATACAATACAATACAATACAGTACAATACAATACAATATAGTAATACAATACAGTACCTGTCTATCCTGTGCAAAAGTACACAAAATTTTGCTCTCAGAGCCGCTGGCACAGATGTTGAAGATGGGTCTCATCTGGGGTCGGAAGTGGGCGGGGTCAAAGGTCTGATATGACAGGCCTTTGGCGTGGCGCAACGTCCAAAGCAGAAAGTCGCCTCTGGAATACCATGTTTTTATTTTTTTATTTTTTGTAAAAAAAACAAAAAAACCTCTAATAATTAATTCTTTCATACAGTACCATTTTTGATATTTTTACAAATTCCCCCTTTTTTTTAATGAACACAACAATAAGGACAAAAAATAAAATAATACATGAATGGAAACTATTCTTAGAATAGGTTGTTTCAAAGACAATACAAATACCAAGATGAGGATATTCATTTCACATGTCTTGGCTTCACAACAAACAAGAGAATATGGAAAAAAATACAGTGAAACCAATTAAAGATAGTGTGCACGTATACTTTAAGAATATAAAGGCAACTATCATAAAAATGCAGCTTTACTGGGTATATTGGAATGAATCCAAAATGTTGGAAGTAGGGAGTTTAGGCATGAGATTTGCTCACAGCATATGCTTACTGAAACTAAAAGTGGGTCTGTGCACATGTACAGGAGCAGTCAAGTGTGCATAAAATGCACATGGATATATGAATAAGAGAAAGACAGAGGGAGAGAGAGAAAGAAAGTATATGTGTACAAGTGCAGACATGTGTGTATAGGTATGCATGTGGGTACATGTTTGTATATAATGTCTGTATTTGTGTGTGTGTGTGTGTGTGTGTATGTATATATATATATATATATCTGAGAAACAGGATTTTATTATCATTTCTAACCCCTAGGCTGCCCAAATGATGAGATAACTCGTCATCGCAAGCATGTACGCTTCGCTGCCACAATGACAAGATAACTCATCATCGGAATATTCTGACTTTTCCCTGGTTTGCATTCAGTTCGTTGACAAAAATATTGGTAGATTTAGCTTAGGGAATCTTTCTAGATTCTATTCATAGCTAGAAACACCATCTACATCATGAGGCAGTCCTTTATTTTAACGTTTTGGTTGGGTTACTGTCATATTGTTTGCCTGGCTCTTCTCCTCGCTCACTCAACAAAATGTTGGACTGACACTGTGCTCAAGACATGCGATCATGGCAAACTAAATCAACCAAGATTGCTTTCTTTAGCTGATGCTCAGAAAGAATTGAAGCGTAATTTTGAAAGAGAAGACAGTGGTGAACATTTATAGGACGATTTGATAGAAAATAAAAGGAGCAATAAAGAGAGTGGCCAAGATACGACTATCCGTAAGTGATACTGGCTGTACAGGTGCAGCAGACAACAGAAAGTGACCAAATTTTTAGCAGGACACAGTGTGAACGATTTTCTTAGCACTCAGCCAACGCAGTCTGATGAGAACTGGATAAAGTGACGGTGTGAGAGGGGTGAAGAGAAGGGGGGTGGGGGGGGGGGGGGACTGAAGGGGCGTGGCCTCACATCCATATTATCACTTGGAGAAGCCACAATGCATTGTGTTTCTATCTCTTTTAAAAAAAATTTTATTGAGGTTGTTCTCGTATGATTTTGTGTGTGCAGATATCCATTTGTCCAGAAAATATATTTTAGTGCGAATTACCAGACTAACGTTTGTAATGAACAAGTTGAAAATGTGACAAAAAACAAAACACTGATTTCAAAACAACATCATGTCACTAAAAATAAACAAAATGGGAAAACATCATGTGTTTTGTATTCTTTATTCATTTACCTTTCAGAAAATATATACTTTTATGGGTCTTTCTCCAGTAACAAAGAGTACAGAATTTTTTGAAAATTTATGCCCGTTTTTTGTGAAAAAAACCCTGGCAAATAGATTTCACTTAAATTTTATTTTCCTGGCAGTGAAAGGGTTAATTTGAATGGGTTTGGTCAGGCAAAATATCATTTCCAAAAAGCAGGTCAATGATACAGCTCTGGTGTAGCCCTGGGGAGTCAGCAGGGCTTTACACAACAAAGATATAAATAAATAGGTCAACAGAACATTAAAAAAGCAGCTGCCAATCATAGTACACCCTAGACAATACTATTATTGTGTGAAAGCGCAATTATGTATGTTAACCCTGATATCTATCGTCCTGTGTGACAGCTGGGTAAAAGTATAAGCAACAAAGATAGATAAATAAGTGTGTAATGAGTGTATGTGAAGTAGTGAGTGTGTATGGTTTTTGTATTTGAGTGTTTATGTGCTTTGCATGTGTGTATAAAATGTGTTAAGTTGTGTGTGTGTGTGTGCATGTGTTTGTTGACTGTGTGAGTACACATACGTTGACTGTGTATACATGGGCAAGGCACTTTCCACTAAAATCAAATTATAGCCCAGATAGTTGGGACAGCAGTTGCCTCCTCTGCTGTTCTGATGGTCATAGTAAGACATGACTGACTACATTACATGAATGTGTAAATGTTTTATGTGTGAGTGTGTGTAAGAAGAGTGTGTCAGCATGTATGTGGAGAGTGCATGAGCGTGTACATGTTGAGCGAGCAAGACTGTGTGAACCATGTGTCCACCCTGTGAACATACCCAGCAGAACTGGATGCCAGCAGCTCAGGGTTGGACTTGAGCCAGTGGACAGCCACCCACTGCTTGACCCGTGGGCCCTGCTCACTGCCTTCCCTCCGTGTGCCAGGCACCTTCTTCATGAACGCCTGCTTGCCTTGGCTCAGCGTCCACACCCGGATGGTTCGATCTCTGGAGCCAGTGGCCAGCATGCATCCGCTTCTGTCTCGGTTTGGATCTGAAGTTGTCATTCAGGGCTTTTGGAGTTTCTTTCTCTCTCTCTCTCTTTTTTTTTTTTTTTTGTTGTTGTTGAAAATCAGACAAGAACAAAACTACCACCACCACAAAAATCCAGGTTAGAACACAGTTTCATTCATGAAACAGCAGAGGGTCCAATTCTCAGGTGACAATTCCCTTTTCAGGGATGAGATTGTGATTTTCTGTTTCAGTCAAACGTTGGTACATAATTACTACATTACCTCAATTATGCATACATTCAATTTTTTTTTTTTTTACATCCACTTTCAAATTTTTTTCACTCTGATTTCAGACAATAGTGTGAGTAATCCCATGCCTGCTTCTCAAGTGAATTAATACTATGGAGCAAACAAGCCTATGGCTGGAGCACAAGGTCCAATTTCCTGGTGATTATTTTCTTCCCATGTTATTAATACTGTAGCACTTCAGTTCTGTGGCTGCAGTGGTCCCCATGTGTGAGTGACAAAACCCAGAAGACAGACGGCAGATCATAGAGGGATGAAGTCTCAGTCATGTAACTTTCTTTCCCGTTTTTTTTTTTTTTTTTTTTTTGGTGCATCTGCCTGTGAATGTGTGTGTTTGTGTGTATGAATCTATGCAGCATGCATGTTGGTGTTGGTGTGTACATTGTGTGTGAAAGTGGAAACTGACAATCACTATATTGTGATACAAATATACCAAAATGAAAGGTATGCTCCTTTATAGTCTGATGCAAATGACTGAAATTAAACAAGAATATTAAAAAAAAGAAATTGGAGGGTGGGAGGGGTGGCATACAGAACAGGTGAGAACAGTGAGAATCAGGTGACAACACTGACCTGACAGTGCATTGGTGCCGTCTGGGGACTCTCTGAGGAAGGTTTCTCCAGGCACAGGGCACCATGACATGGACATAACCTCCTCATCATGGCCTCGCAGCCGATGCACCAGAGAACTGCCATTGCTGTGGGCAAAGTCCACCAGGCACACGGTCCCTATACGCAAACTGAAAGAAAAAGAAAACCAAATTGCAGTAGGTATGTTGACTGTTCCCATGTATACAAACTGAAAGAAAAAGAAAATACAAATGGCACAAGGAACACCAACCCCATCAGCAAAATGAAAGAAAAATGAGTTTTTTAAACAAGTGGCATCAAGAATACAGTCGCTATACGCAAACTTAAGGTAAAAGAGAAACAGAAACATTGCTACAAGAAATGATGCCAGTTAATTATTGATGCAAGCAGATAAAACCCTTCAGCAAAGCTGATAAGATTTTGTTTTGTCTGTTCATCTATTTGGTAAGACTTCTATGTATGGCGATGTCTTGTCTTTTCTTCTTTTTATTTCTTTTTTTTTTTACCTCTACTTCAGTGAATCATACTGAATGATACACTCGATAAAACACTTTGATTCTCACCCAACAGCCAGAATCGTTGGTTCATGCGGGCAGAATGCCAAGCAGGTGACGTAATCCTTGTTGTGGTGCCATTTTTTCAAAGTGTTGGTCTTCCTGTCCCAAAAGATGACCTCTCCTTTGTCATCACCACTAGCCACCAGATTGATGTCGACCGGAGACCAGCAAACAGAGGTCACCCTTTCCTGTGACAAAACAGTCCATCAGTAGTGATTAAACAAGACTTTCTCAGTAGTTAAACTTAAAGCCTAACAAGGTAAACAAAAAGATTAACCTATATATATTTAGCTGAGCCATCTACAGCTGTGCAACTGCTAAATCCAATGACCTGCAGAAAATCAAACCTGTTTATTTTGTTCTAATGAATTATGTAATACAAACAGAAATGTGTAGCAGTAGTACACTATAAATATACATGTATGAATTATATCAAAACCTGTTCACCCAATAAATGTTCATACTACCCTGCTTCCATTTTGTCACTTGAAGCATATGCCTTCACTGCAAGTGCAACTGTGCAAGAACTGTTTTTCAAGAATACGAAATTGCCCAATCCCTATCCCTCTACACCACTTTTTTAAAAGCATTCCTTGGTGATGTTTTCAGTAACTTTCAATCAAATTACTATAAATTTGAACAATGAAGAAATAATGATAATGTGAAGATGTAGAACAATGAAGGAATAATGATAATGTGAAGATGTCAGATTTTTCCTTCTTTTGAAGAATGAGAACAAGAAAATGGGCAAGTCATTTAGTTAGGACAAAAAGCAAAAAACAAATTGAAATTACACAATTTATCAAAGAGATGGGAAGAGAAAAATGAAGACTTTAAAAAAAAGAGTTGTAATCAGACAAAAAATAAAGGAAAAGAAACCAAAGAGTAGAATGTCCCCTTTGCAGGCGTTGTACTCATCATTCTTTTAGTTTTAGATTTATCTGCCTCTGCATCTTTCAAATGCATTTTTGTTTTTCTATTATTTCTTCAATAACATTGATCTCACTAAATAGTTTATTTTTAAAGAAGCACTTGAAAACTGCTAGAGGTTCATCTTGGTGCTAGTTAAGATATATGATAGGTCTGAAACTGAAAGCTCTGCTACACCATTAGATGTTTCATGATTGCAGAAAAATATGAATTAGATAATAATATAATGCCACAACCAGAGATATCTAAAGAAGTGAGAGTTCTAAAGCAGACCTGAAAAAATGGGTAAACCCAATATCACCTCTCTATATAATGGATATGTGTATGTCAAACAGTCACACACCCATGCACACACTCACCCCCCCCCCCCCCCCCCCCACCCCAGTTTTTAGTGTCCATAATTCCTCTGGTGCGTTTTACAACTGAGTTCTGAGTTCACACACACGCACACTGTCAAGACTGCACTTTGGTGATGTTTACTTGTTCCATCACACTTAAAAGTGACTTTCACTTTCACCTTATGCTCATAGTGTGCCTGCACATCCACCAAGCCATCCACTGTCCAGATCTTCACGGCTTTGTCGTCCCCGCCACTGCAACATAGCAGAGACCCCAAACCTTTACTTTTCTCTTGCCCGTGGCTGTCGCTTTCTGCCTCGCCATTGGCGCCTACTTCTCCTTCAGCCTCCTGACTGTCGCAGCCATCCTTAAGAACCGGAGACAACGCTACCCCAGAGACACGGTCAGTGTGCTCCCTGTATGTGCCGAGCAACTTCGGCCCCAAAACCCTCAACGTGGGTTCCGAGACGTCAAAGACGCACACATCTTGCTTCACAGCATAAACATAGACTCCAGACTCGTTTGCATCGCTTGCTGCGCTGAGAAACCAGTTCGGAGATGGGGGGATGTTTTTTCCAGCCATTACGCTCTAATGACGGTTCAGTGAATTAATCTTTTGGTTAACTTGGCTACAGTGGCAGACGACAGCAGTGCGCACTGCCCGGCTTTCGGTTCAAACAATACCGGAAATCGAATCACTCTCGAAATTACTTGTCGTAAAAATGCATATTTGCCTTATGTTTATCATATTTAATTATCACAGAGCCATCAGATTGTAGAATAGCACGATTTAATTATATGTGCTCAATAATTTCTTCCAACTTGATAACCGCAAGCATTTCCGACACTGCGAAAATCGATTTACATCATGGCAGCGCCCTTGAGACGATGTGAGTCTGAGATATAAGTTCGGGTTTGTTTTCGTCGTCATATTCATCCAGTCTTTTTTCCCTTTTTTTCAAGCTGGTGTGATATAGTATATTCTCTTTTTTCCAACCTGGTGTGGTATTGTATAAACGGATCTGTCCGCACGTTCTGACACCACTATCAAATTGACACTGTCGTTCCCACCGCAGTGTTGTTGAACTGCAGTGGCAACAATACACATCCCGATCTCTCTTTTTTTTCTTTTTGTTGTTGTTGTTGTTGATACCAATGCAGAATAATGTCTGCCAATATTTAGAGATATGAATCGTCGTAATGTTAGTGGTAATTAAAAGCAAAATAAAATAGTGGTTTTCCACATTTCACATCACACACACACACACACACACACCAAACACACACACCAAACACACACAAAAAAACAACAACAAAAACAAACACAGAGATGATACACACATCATTATACAAGATGTACAGAAAAGGCTTTAGACAGAATAAGACTCATAGTCTGGTTGAAATCAATGCTCAGTGGTTGTCAATTTTCAAAGAACTCAGTATTTTCTCTGGCACAAGCTTTTACCAGCAGCTTTTGCAACAGTTTTCATGCACATGTTCAGATTTTGGTTTTTTGTTTCAGGTTTTGCCCAGCTGACAGGTTTGATAAGGTAAGTGAAACATGAACAGCTTCAGTGTGAAAATAAAACTTCTTGAAATGATTTGAATGCTTCTGGGTTTTTGTTTTGTTTTTTGTTTGTTTGTTTTTCTAGTATTGTAATAACAAATTATGCAGAACTGTTTCTGTAAACAAAACGTATCTTTTCACATAGTAATCTTATTTGTATGTTATTTCTTTTCAGCAAGTAATTTTATTTTTGAATAATATTTTCAGTAAATATTGATATGAGAATATTTCATGTAACGTTTCCCATGTAAGAAAACCAGAATAAATATTGTGACCTAAACACGAAATATGTAATTATAGAGTAAGGCTATGTCTTCCAAACAGTTCCATTATAGATTTTATGCTGAAAAGAGATGATTTGCACCACTTCTTAGCTGAGCAGCCAGAGATACTGTGTTGTATCTTGTTATGGAATGCTATTTGATTGTTAAAGCACATACAGTTCACACAGTAAAGCTGGTGTCTGTTTCAGATGTTTGATTACTGTTTACTTTGGAGATCAATGTCAGTCAATCAGCTGGGCAGAAGTATCATGGATTAGGGGATTTGCTGTTAATAACCAAAATAAAGTGAATCACTCAATCACTGAATCAGTTTTTATTTACAATGGATTATTTTTGTTCTTATATTTACATAACAGATACATTATTTGTATCATAATGTAATTTTTCTCGGAATTTATGTTGTAACAACATTAATATTATTAAACCAGCTGTTTGCGTACCTGCCTACATCCATGTGTATGTGTGTGAGTCAGAGAGTGTGTGTGTGTGCATTTTACTTATATATACGATGTATTCCCTGGATGTTTTTATAAATGTATTGTTGTACAATACCTTATGTTCTTAACGTGTGTGCACGTGTGTGTGTGTGTGTGTGTGCGTGCTCGCATGTCATTTTTAGTAATATGTACCTTATTTTTGTTGGATGTTATCATTTGCAAATATTGTTGTGCAGTACCCTATTGTCTTATTGTCTTAACATGAGTATGTGTGTATGTGTGGGTGGGGGGGGGGGGGGGGGGGCGGCGTGGGGGGGTAGTCTATCATCAGTTATTGCGAATTCTTATTTGACTAGTTTTAATCTCTTCTTATGTTGCGCATAATTTTATGCTAGTGTTTACAACAAGCCTGTGATTGCACAACTTAATTTCCATGTGGATTAAAAGTGTTTTTGATTTGATTTGATACTCAGAAATGGTCTTCGCATTTTCTCATATATTAATTTCACATAAAAATATTGATATATAGAATATTAAATAAAACCTGAAGAAATCATTTGAATACCATTATGCTGTGTTGCACTTGTAGACCCCTTCATGTGGCCACGGTCGAGAGTTGCTGGCTGTCACTGTCAGCAAGAACAGTGTGTGGACAGCCCTGCAGTGGGAGTGCCACCAGACTGCTGCTGCCAGCCACAAGCATTGCTCCACAGCGAGGTGTTCACACCACACCACCTATGCTCTTCTTCCGCAACACAGAGTTTGATGATGAAGCTGATCTGGGTGTTAAAATGCGCTCCAAGAGGTGGGACAAGTACAACACTGTCTTGTACCCGCCGACAGAAAAGGACGACCCAGCCAGACCAGCTGTACGAACTGCTTGCTCCTCTTTATTCAGTTTCTTCATTAATCTCTCTTTCTCTCTCTCTTTCTGTCTGTCATTCTGTCTTTCTCTGAATCTCTCTAAATCATTAAACATTGTTAGCCCAGATCCAGTATTTTACAATTTTATAAAATGAAGAATGGATTAAAAGAAAACCAAGTGTGTGCTTGAGTTACTGGCAGCCTCTGTGCATGTGTGTATGTGTCTGTGTGTGTGCGTGCGTGAAGGTGTAAGTGTACACATGTATCAGGAGAGCTCTGTGCACGTTTGTGCATGTGTGTGTGTGTGTGTGTGCATGTGTGTGTGTGTGTGTGTGAAGAGGATGAGGTATGTTTGTGTATGCATGTCAACACTGTGGGAGCAACAGAATATTGGAACATGCGGGTGTGCATATATATATTTTTATATATGTGTCTGGAGTTGGGGGTGGGGGATATGGGTGTATGTGTGTGTGCTTGTACAAGTAAGTGTGTGTGTGCTTGTGCCGTGGAAGCTGCGACACATAGCCTAGAAATGAGTGTGTGGAGGAGGGGGTTGAGGGGGTGGGTGCAGGGTAAGTGTGTGTGTGTGTGTTGGGGCTCATGTACGTTTATGTGTATTTGATTGTTCTTTCATATCTGTCATACTGTGAAACTGCATGTTTGTTGCGTATCTGTTATGCGTGTGTGTGTGTGTGTCTGCATGTTTTACATTTATTTGCTTAATTATTTTATCATATCATTGTTGTCTTTCTGTGTGTGTGTGGGTGGGGGAGGTTGGGGGGGGGGGGGTGTACGCTAAGAGTTGACTTCATCAAGATTTTGCGCCTAGTTATAAATATTACTATTATTACAATATTAGTAGTAGTAGTATTTTTTATGTATTTATCTGTTGTTGTTTTTTTTTGTTTGTTTTTTTTTGTTGTTTTTTTTCTCAAGGCCTGACTAAGCACGTTGGGTTACACTGCTGGTCAAGCGTCTGCTTGGCAAATGTGGTGTAGCGTATATGGATTTGACCAAAAACAGTGACGCCTCCTTGAGCTACTGATACTGATACTGGGGAAGGACTGAAACTGAAAGACTGGTGTACTGCTGTTCGTCCATATTTGATACTGATTGTTTTTGTAGCATGGATGATTTATATATATATACTTTTATAGATAGATAGATAGATAGATATCAGATACTGAGAGATAGTATTTTTGTAGTCAAGATTTTTTTTCAGGTTTTACAGGACCTTTTTTTTTCAGCCCTAATGTTATAAAATAATTGATATAGCTCTGCTTGTCCAAGTGGGCTGTGTAAACAACAAAAGATAAAGAAATGAAAGATGTTTCATTTGTGTATTTTCTCAGTTTTTATAAATCAGTGGGTTGAAATTGATTATTGATTTTTTTTTATATTTTTTTTATCTGAGATCTTTCTTTGTATGGGCTTATTGTTGTGTCTGTGCAGGAGATCTGCCATTCACGTTTCAACATCAAGTACAGTCCAAAGAAAATGTGGTACATAGCTGCTATGGTCAGTATGATTTCATTATATTTGTATCACTATACAAATTATGATGTGTTGCAGGATATGTGCTTGCATCCTATGTGGTGTGTATATTTATAGTGCATGATCCGTCCATGTCGTTTGCTTGCACTCTTTTCTGTTGTTCATCGTGATTGTCATCTTTTTTGTTCAGTTATTATATTTAATGATTATTGTTTATACATTTTATTTAAAAAATACTTATTCCATGAACACATATTTAACCATCCTTACAAGTTTGTGTATGTCAGAAGAGTTTGGTGATTTCTTGCAAAAGTAAACACATTTTTTATTAGTTTTGTATTGTTAATTAGATTTTTAGCTTCCACGACCTATTTGCATGTGTTGTTTGCGTGTGTGTGTGTGTATGTGTGTGTGTGTTTGGATGTGTACATATTAACTGTTATGAATGATTTTCATTCTTGAACAGATCAGAGGCATGTCGGTTTCGGAAGCCAAGAAACAGCTGAGTTTCTACAGAAGGAAAGGAGCACAGTCTGTTCTTGAGGTTTGTACCTTGACTTTTTTTGGGTATTGTATTCTATTTCACATTTGCTTTGGGCTTTGCTCTTCACACTCAGCGATACAATCATATCAGCAAGACCATTCCACCATGTCCAGCCTGACAAAGAGAGCTTGGACAAACAGGAAGCTGACAGAGCACGCCAAGAACCAGCTCTACAGGGTATGCGTCGTTAAAAGCCCTCCAGTACAGAAGTGAGTTCTGGACCTGCACACCCAACAGGAACGAAAAGCTCAACGCCCTCCACATATGCTACTTTCAACGCATCCTGAACATCACCTGGCAGGACAAGTTCCAGACACCACCATCTTGAGGAGAACTAAAATCTCCAGCATGGTCACCTTCGTGAAACAAAAGACATGCACTGGCTCAGTCACATAACATGAATGGATGATGGCCAGCCCCAAGAGAACTGAGAGCGCGACACAGCACCACCCATATGTAAATTATAAAAAAAATATTTCTGTGTACAAGTATATATTTCACTATCAGTGGATTTTTCTAAGAAGTTTGCCAGGGACAAGACTTTCATTCCCATGGGTTCTTTTATATGTGCGAAGTGCAGCTTGGTTTATTTGGTTTGGATGACTAACACCCAGATAACCTCTCAAGGTCTTGTGGAAGGGCTAGGGGCCAGGTTTGTATATGGGACTCGGAGTCGGATCCATGGACACTTACTTCCTAGTCATGTGCATTACCACAAGACCACCACTGCACATTACCCCCACACTGTTTCAGGTGCTGGAAGAAGCAGAAGAGCTGGCCGTGAGGGATCACAATGTGGAGTTCAAGTCCAACCTGTGGATATGTAAGTAGACATGGGCTTGCCACATGCTGCGATGTGCAAATCTCTGGTAATGAGAACAGTGATTGACTTATGTGCTGCTGCGTCAACTTTGTGCTTTTTGAACTTCTAGTCAAACCTATGGGTGTGTAATAGTCATGGACTTGCATTTAAAAAGAAAACATTCCGACTGGACATTGTGCCTTTTTGTTGCAGGCGACTCCTTTGTTGGCAAAGGAAAGGTGGTGAAAGGTATCCGCAAGCACATGGGTCCACGCTATGGCCTTGTCCGCTATCGTTTTGTGCACTACTTTGTCCGTTTGAGGGAAGGCAAACCACCCGAGCACTACTACACTCCTCCCATGACCGGTTACCAGAAGATGGAGGAATACATCACAGAACATCGCAAGAGGAGAATCATAAACTCCTTGTGATCTGAATGAAACTTGTGATCTAGACTGGTTCATTTGTGTGTATAAGAAACAGAAAAGTTGAATGGTTTGTGAAGACTGTCTTCCCACTCCCAGTTGTGTCTGACTACCATTGCAACTGCCCTCCCCCCTCCATGTTAAATGTTTGTCATATGATGGTTGCATGTAATAAAATTTGTCATATATACTGTTGCCTCCTCTTCCAGTATTTTGAGTGCTGTCAGCAAGTGCGAGAATTACTGTTTGACAGTGGACCTTGATTCTGAGGTTTTATACACGTTCCCAATGGCTGCTAACTAAATAAGTAACCAGTAGGCAATACTTGTACTCAAATCTGTAAATGGGTTCATTCCCTCAATGTATCTTTTCATAGCTTTCAAACAAGTGTGAAAAAGGTATGTGCTCCTTATCAAATCAGATTTGAAAGAACCTTTTCTGAAAGGGTGACAAAAGCAACTGCTGCAGGTGACTGTTGAATTTGTCCAAGGATTAATGAAACTTCATTAAGTACTTTTCAAATATGAAACTGGGAAGACTGTACCATTAAAATGTTTCCCTCTTTTTGTTACTGCACTGTTAGTAATAAATGTGTTCACTGGCTGACAGTGTTAACATTAGGACACTTTCTGCAGACAACACAAGTCAACACAAGTTTCCATGGGAACCTGAGGAAGAAACAGTCTGGAAGGATCTCTGGATAGATATGTAATGGTAAGTAACCCAATGGTCTGTGCTTGAAACCTCACAGCACCCTGTTATTTTATTACCCACATCACATCAGGCTATTTCTTAGCTTTGTTTTACTTAGGAAAACAGCTTCCTTTTGTTTTGCAACCTATCACACTATTTCAATGGCAGTTTGCATACTGCAACACCGTCCAAAACATGCCTGTGACTGCATAGTGTTTGCCATTCTTTCCTCTGGGAAAGTACATACAAAACTTCCTGCTCGACTCGGATCATTTGCTTTGTCAAATCTCTGCACTTAGTCTTCTCTTGTCTGCCCAAAAGCACACCTCTTTCCAAAATAGCTCCACCCTCCCCTCCCATAGTCTTCTATCCATGTGTAATTTAGAAGTTTGATCTGTTATCCCTTTGCTTTTAGATTTATACATGCATGTGAAATTTGTGAGTGAAAGTGCTTGTCTCTGCACAAGATTCAGCAATATAAATATTGTTACTAAAGGCTTGTGATCCGTGGTTACCAAATGCAGAGAAACGTCTTCACCAGTCAAGTATTGACAATGACAACAGACGTCAGAGATCAGCTTTTTTTTTGTTTTTGAATCCCCAGACCAAACTGTGGTATGCCCTTTTCCCTTTTTTTTTTTTTCTTTTTTTTCCCCACACTGCCCTGCTCGATGATTAGAATGAAGATACTGGTTTGGTATGAAGATATTAAACATTTGAAAGCCATGTGTATTTCTGAAATGTATTGATAATTTCTGGTTGCCTGAAGGTGATGCTAATGGCAGTATGGTAAGGAATCAGATTTTCAAAGATGTTCATCAGCAGCGCAGGGTTAGGTTACCCATTACTGTAAGATCCTGTAGCTTTACGGGGTTATTTTGAACCAATATTCTGGTACGATGAAAAACTAGTGATATGCTTGCTTTTTGATTTCTTCCCAAATTTTAACAGATTTCATGAACAATAAAGATTTTTCCATTTATACAGTTTAATCATTCAGAACTATTGGTTTTACAACCTACCATGTACTGAGAGAGAATACCACTGGTACATTGAAAACCAATTCCCCCCAACCCACACCCACCCTACAGTCTGGGACTACATAGGATCATGTTAACTGGAGAAGAACAGCATATGTTAACTCACATCAGCATTAGTGTACACACAAAAACACAGAAATGCTGACAGCGGTGACATATGAATTGCCCTTTAATTACCATGATCGCTGAAATACATTCAAACTGAACATTGTCATCTATCAGGACAACTGGTCACTGAGACCCTATCCATGATACCACCATCAGGCAATCATACAAGCATGGTAATGTTTTAAAATACATGATTAAAATCTGAATACACTATACAAATACCCATAACCATTTCGAAATTTAAATAAAATGTAATTTAAGATCACACTGTGCCATACTCATTCAAAATACAAGTTAGGGATTTTTTTTATGCTCTCTGCTTTGCATGCAAAGCACACAAACTCCCTCTATACAAGATATAAACCCATTGGGGATGCAGGTTATGGGGCTATGAAAAACTGCACGCTTCAGTCCTGATTACTAGCAGCTGTAGCGCCCAACCAGTTCTTTAAATTTTCTGTGAAAGACTGCATTCTCCATATGAGTCTGGGATCTGCTCGACTGCCTCGTTTCTACCCAAACAAGTCAATGAAAATAAAAATGCAGACTCAAGTGTTCAGAACATGGCCCAGCAGCAAAGTGTTCAGAACAAGGCCTAGCAGCTTCAGAACAAGGCCTTCTAGCAGCAAAGTGTTCAGAACAAGGCCTTTAGCAGCTTCAGGAAAAGGCCTCTAGCAGCAAAGTGTTCAGAACAAGGCCTAGCAGCAAAGTGTTCAGAACAAGGCCTTCTAGCAGCAAAGTGCTCAGAACAAGGCCTTCAGAACACGGCCTTCAAGCAGCACAGTGTTCAAAACAAGGCCTTCTAGCAGCAAAGTGTTCAGAACACCGCCTTCTAGCGGCAAACTGTTCAGAACATGGCCTTCAGAACGTGGCCTTCAAGCAGCAAAGTGTTCAGAACATGGGCTTCAAGCAGCTAAGTGTTCAGAGTAAGGCCTAGCAGCTATGTGGACTGAGGGAAGCAACACTAACTACACTGGCCTGATTGATGACTTCATGCATTGCTGCCAGTGTTTGCAACAAGGCACATTAGCGACTGTTACGCGAGTGACTTACACTGCATGCTAGTGACTTTCCTACAAGGCACACTTGGGACTGCTTCAGGGCCGCACTAGTGATTGCCATAAGCAACTGCTACAAGACATGCTTGCAACTGCTACAAGGTACATTAGTAACTGCCACACTAGTAAGCGACTGCCACACCTGTGACTGCTACAAGGCATACTAGTGACTATCTCCTACAAGGCACACTAGTGACTAACCAAGTGCAATCAGCTTAATTAAAAATTAGTTACAATTAAGTGATGGAAAAGTCCCAGATTATAAATCCAAGCTACACCCCGATTATGATATTCACTGACCATCAGGTCACATTGTGACGGGGAAGAACAATTAAAAACTACACTGTCGTGAGCTGAAAAAAACCCTGTCTCCAGCAACATCACTAGTTCCAAATTACTGACAAGAAAAACCTGTACAGAACAAGACCACCCAGCCAAAAGATCCTGACTGTCAGTAATCCCCAACATCCAACTGTACTGTCACTGTCACAACACTGCCACTGCTATTGTTACTGTCAAACTACAACTGCCACTGTCACACAGCATTGCCATTGATGTCTCCAGCAGCCAGTGGCTGGCAGTTATCAGACGGCAGACAGTTAGCGGGGGTGGCAGGAGGGAACTGCACCAGAGGGTGGTTTCCGGCAAAGCCGTACGGTTTGTTGTCTAGTGGGGTTTGCGGTGCCCCGTCCTGCTGGCTCTGTGGCACCATGCTGACGCCCGCTGGCTGCTGCCCCGCACCGGGGTCTGGGAACTGGAAGATGTTGGGGGTGGCGCCCACCACGTTCCCCATGGGAAACAGTGGCACGGGCGATGGAAACTGAAACACGTTCTGCTGAGGGTAGGGGCCGTTCACCGTCTGCATGAACGGCGTCTGTAGCGGGTGGTAAAGGGGGGTATTTACAGGCTGGAGGAGTGGGGTGTTCATTGGCCCGGGCTGAATGTGGACGGGCATCAATGGTGTCTGCAGGGGAGTCCCTGATGGAACAAAATTGCCCATGCTCATAGAAATGGGTTGACCGGTGTTCGAGACGAGCTGCAGTTGGGGTCTGCCATCTGACCCGTTTTGAACAGGCACTACATTGCCATTGCCGTCAGCTGCATGCTGTTGGCCAGCTGTGTCGTACCCTGCGGGCAGTGTGCCAGGGGCTTTTGCACAGTTCACCTGCCCGTCCCTCACCTCCATGAAAGACTTGTCCACGTCTGCCTGGGGTTCCAGGCCTTGTTTCATGTTCGCTCGTGTCTGCCCGTTTTGCCAAGACCGCAGGGCGGATGGTGACCGCTGGCCCCTTCCTGTATTGAGGCGCCGAGTCTCGAAGCCATTCCCATTCTGGCTTAGGGAAGAACGAACTTCATGCCCGTGGTCAGCAGCAAAAAGCCGGCTCTGTCTGGCACTCATTCTGTTACCATTTGAAAACTGGTTCATGTTCTGGCGATTCCAGTACTGGTTCTGGTTCGTTTCATGCCCAGCCTGCTGTTCTGGTTTTTCGTTCCTCTGCTGACGATTGCCTAAGTAATACACATACTGACTTCGGGTTTCCTTGTTCTGCCACTGCTGTTTTTCCCTGGTGTGAGATGAACGCCGGTTTCCCTGGAAGCCACCACGCTGACCATACTTATTTTGAGGTACGTTTCCATAGAAGACTTTCGGTTTCTCATGCCAGTTTGTGTGAAGCATATTTTGATTTCTTGAAGGGGAACCGTACCTGACACTGTGCCCTGGCTGGTTTACCCTGTTTTTGTGGGGAACTATCTGATACGCTCCATTCTGGTTATTGTTGGTTTTGTCATCAAAACCACCATAGTTCCCTCGCTGGCCGACACCCAAGAGACATTTCTGCTGATGATTACGTCCCGAGGATGAGTGGGCAGTGTTTGACTGACGGATCTCTTGCCTGCCAGAACCACGTGTGAAACTGTCAGCTTGATGGCTCATGAGGAGGGCATTCAGGTTCTGACTGGCGTCAGCAGGGAAGTGCATTCCCATGATGGCTTTCAGGATGTGACCGGCTTCCAGCTGGTCCACGTGCTGCTGTTCGTGAAGTACCTGCAGTTGCATCATCTTCCACAGGACGTCAGCGCCCAGGTCGTCTCCTGCCGGGAGTGGAGGCGATCCGGAAATGCGGACACTGCCTTGCTGGGTGACGGCGGAACTGCCTGATCCCTGGGCGGCAATCAGGTCAGTCCATAGGGGGATGTCGTACGGGATGTTGTGCTGCCAGCGAGTGACGACACCCTTAGACACCACTGCCGTGTCTGGTCTCTGTGCTGATTCAACCGACCTCTGAACGACAGCTGCTTGGTCCTGCTGCTGCTGCGACCCCGTCAGCTGCCGATGAGCTTGCTGCTGGAACTGGTTTGGAGTTGGAGGTCCATTCCGCTGCTGTGACGGATACTGCTGTCCTGACCACTTGGCGGTCAATGATCCGCACGTGTCCGCGTTCTGTGTTGCTTCCCTTTGGCTTCGTCCCTGCTGCAGCTGATGAAGCTGGTACGTTTCCTGCTGCTGTGTTCTGTACTGATCTGCTCCGTACTGCCCATCACTGGATCGATCCATCACGGCCTGGTCCTCCTGAAGAGGTCCTTGGGATCCATCTGGAAGCGACGCTGTCTGGGGATGGTCAGTGCCCTGTGTGGAGGTCACGTCGAGCTGCGATGTCTTCACCGACTCCAGCTCTAATTGCTGACTATTGTCTGATCCCGTCTCTTGACGGACTACCTGGGTCACCTCCGGGGCAATGTGCTGAAACGTGTCAGGTCCAGTCTGTTGGCACGCCCTTTGTTCAGATGCACCCTGCCATGACAGCAGCTCGCAATCAGTCTGGCGCTGCAGAAAGCCGTCGTTCTGCTGGTTTATATAGGTAACGTCGCCCTGCCCGTTTCTGCTGGAACCACGATCTTGTCTTTCCACACCATTTCCAACCTCTCTTCGGTCAACCCAGGCAGGATACACGTCCCTTGACAAGCGGTACAGGTCAGGTCCGAAGTTGCGTCGAGGTGTGCGCGGTTCCTGCTGACTGTAGCCAGACCTGTAGGACCCCGGACTGTAGTTCCAACGGTTGTGACGTGGAGACTGCTGGGAGCTGGCCTGCCAGTGGGAGTGATGAGGACCTCGGGAGAGGCTGCGGGGCCGTGGCCTGGGGAGATGCGGTGCACCGTCAGCCATGGACATCCCGTGGGCCGGGGGAGCAGAGCGGTGGCGGTATGCCGTCTGCTTGGCCTTGGTTCGGAACGGCGTTCGGCCTCTAGAATATCTGGCCAATACAAAAGTCAAGGAAAAATCGATTTTTAGTTCCAGTTTCAATTTTTCAAGGTGGTGTCACTGCGTGCGATTAAATCCATATATTAATGATGCATCGTATCTACTACACAGATGCCTGGCCAGCAGTCCAATCCAACGCTCTAAAGTCAGGCCTCTAGTACACGCACACAAACACAGAGACAGACACAGAGACAGGCCTTGTAGCCGTGTGCCTTGTAACAGTATGATGAAGTGTGAGAGTGAATGTTGTGTAAGTGTGCCTACCATGTTCAGGTCCCCGAAGGCTGACTAGTCATGAACCCCCCACCCACCCTCCCACTGTTATTCACCATGCTGTCTGGTATCAGCTAATTCAATTTTCCCAGGACGACATTGTATGAAACCAGTCAGCCCCTTATCAATCAACCACATCTTCTCCATAAACCGATTCAAAGTCACATTCTTCTGAATGGTTATTCCGACTTTCATCTCCATACACCAATAATTCGAAAATATACCGATTCGTATCTGAACCAACTGCACCGTTTCCGGTTTGTTGATAAATGTGAAGGTCTCGCGATTAGTTTCCCATATTTCACTTCCTGCTGGTCCATTTCCTGTTACCGACAATACGGTTCCCTTTGTTATATAGTTCTTTACGTTTTCTGTCGTTGGAGCAGCGAGTCCAACATTGACCATGTTTATATTTACTATCACGCATTTCAGTATAATTATTATAGCCATGGCCGTTCAAAGAAGTCTCATGTTAACTCGTTTATATGCAACTGGGAAAAAATTGTGTAACGCTCACCTCATATTGTTCTGTTTATGTGTCGATGTATTATGTCTTCTGAATAGAGATTTTCAATTAAACATTCCAAAGCCACCGTGGCCAAGAATTGACTAAAGACGTTGACGCACACTCCCCACATGCAGAGTGAAGGATTAGAAATGGAAATGGGTCAGTACAACAGTAGCACAGAAATCCCAGAATACTTTTTTTTCAATTCATGGTGATCCATGTTAATGCATTTTGTCTATCTTGGTTTGAAATTTATGGCATGACTGTACTAAAAAAAATTCTGTTTCTATATGATTTTTTATTTGTTTCTTACCTCTTTATGTACTATCACCTTCCCCCTTCCCCCAATATTCCTTGTGACCCCGGTCCACTTGGTTATAACGACATATTCTAGTAGTCTAATCTGCTCTACACTTTGTGATCCAAATACAAGCAATTTGCAGCATTTTATCAGGGAACAATGTTGCACAATGTATCCCTATTAATTTCTTCTTAAAGAGGTAAGGGCTGGAAAAGTAGGCAAGAGTAAAAAGATCAAGAGGCATGTTCACACACAAACAGAAAAAAGGAAAACCTGTGTGTAATATGCACAATTTCAAAAAGGAAATTATACCAACCCTGCTACGCCCGCCCCCCCCCCCCCCTCCCCCCTCCCCTATATCATTGGTCCTACATTTTCCTCGACTCCACAAACCACTCCCCCTTCTATCATTGATCCTACATCCTTTCCTTGACTCCACAAACCACTCCCCTCTTCTATTATTGGTCATACAGTCTTTCGTGGACTCCACAAACCAATCCCCTCTTCCATCATTGGCCATACAGTCTTTCGTGGACTCCACAAACCACTCCCCTATTCTATCATTGGTCCTACATCCTTTCCTCGACTCCACAGAAACTACTCCCCTCCTCTCCCCCTCCACCTCTATCATTGCTCCTACATTTCCCTTAAATCCACAAACCACCCTCCTCTTCTATCATTGGTTATACGTCCTCTCCTTGACTCCACAAACCAACAGAAACTATTCCCCTCCCCCTCTATCATTGGTCCTTCAACCTTTCCTCGACTCCACAAACCACTTCCCTCCTATCATTTGTTCAGCCTTTACTCGACTCCAACAATACCCTTATCTATCGTTGGTCCTGCAGTCTTGACTCTGCAGACACCACTCTCTTCCCCCTCTAATATTGGTCCTACACCTTTCCTGGACTCACAAATCACTCCCCTCTCTACCACTGGTCCTACAGCCTTTACTTGACTGCACAGAAAGCCGGACACGACAGGCAGCTCACCCGTTATCCTGTGTGTCCCAGTGTGCCCCATCTCTGTTCCTGGTCTGGTACACCTGTTCCTGGTCGCCCCTCCACTTGCCGTCCTGGGACCTCCTCCTCACCTGCCCCCCATAGGACCGGCTCCTGCGCCTCCTGGGGAAGTTGGGCGAGTAGGAGAACCTCGAGTCGGGGATCCTCGCCTGGCTGAACATGCCACGGCCCCCTCTCCCCGCGTTGAAACCCCCTCCTCCCCTGCCACTCGTCATCACCCCATCTCTCCCCCGGCGTGGCCAGGGTCTGTTCACCACGGCGCCTCGTCCACGCCATGTGCGAGGCGTCCTGGGTCGGCCGTTTGAATGGCCACTGGACACACTGCCCATACATGGGTATCCACGACCATTGATGCAGCGACCAGTGCCGTAAACATAGGTCCCTTGCTGGTGTTCTCGCCATCTGTTCTGATGACAGCTGGGGTACACGGTCTGAAAACCATGTCCAAAGCCCTCGTCCCCTCTCGACTCTCGGTTGGCAAGATGCCCCATCGCTCGGTTGTGGACGAACACGTGGGGAGAAGACTGACGCATGGTGTACTGTCTGTCGTAGCAGTGAGGGGGCAAAGAGAAAGGCACCCAGTTGTCACTCTCCATTCTCCTGGCGCCTTGACCACCCTCGCCTGAAGAGCAGCTCGCATCCACGAGGGCACGGGATCTCTCCACTGGCGCGTCGGGGCAGGGTGCTGAATTGGCGTCCCGCTCCGCCTGGGAGGACTGGGAGGCGGCGGTGGAGGTGCTGTCTCTGTTGGAGTCACTGGAGGTGGAGGGGGAGTGGTAGCTGTCTTGGCTGGCTGAGTTACCATGCGGATCAGACACGGCCTGTGAGCCGATAGCGTCCTGCTGGGGTTCAGTGTCTGGGGGATGTTGCCCACGGTCAGCCTCGCCCTCCACACCCACTGGTGGGGCACGCCACTGCTGGCCACCTCCACCACCACCACCTTCACACTCTTCCTTACTGAGGTTTCCTGGTTCCTGACCCTCGCAGCGACCCAGTATCTTCACGTTGACGTCAGTGGACTGCTCTGTGCTGACGTGGGTGGATTCACTGCTGTGGACGTCAAGGGTGCGGTGGATGTTCAAGTCAGGGGCGCTGTGCTGGCTGTCAGATGACCGCTTGCTGGCTCCGTCACATGACGTCAGCTCGCTGGCCCCACCCCGCACACCAGTGTCCTGGACGTTCCCATCTGTGGACCCTTGACCAGTGACTCCTGACCCCTGGCCGGTGACTCCTGATCCCATGTGCTGTGGGCTTCTGCTGTCAGGGTCTGCTTTCCTGCTCCGGGTCAGGCCATCTGCATGATCTAAACACAAAGAAAAGCAAAAACGACTGATCTAAAATAATTTTTCTTCCTTGTATCTGCATGCACACACACATGCGGTGCAAGGAGACTTGCAAAAGGATCAATGTTGCTTTGTAAAATCACTGTTCATTGGTTTAAATGGACGTTCACATTTTTCTTTACCACTCATTACAGTTAGTTATACGTCACAATTCTAGAATGATCGGTTTCAGAACCAGAAAAAGGATAAACGGGTTTAAGTCTGGGTGGAGCTGAATGTCATTGTCTCAAGTTTATATTCAATGGCTGTGTAAAGAATGACACTGAATGTTCTGCTTCAAGTAAAAGACTTTCAACTTGTTACTAAAGTCAGCCTTTTCAAGGTCGTGGTGAAGTTAACTAAGTCATCAGAGCTAGCTTTGTCTTAATTTCAGTCAGTGGTCAACGATCACTTTCCTGTCTTCAAAGAACATGTGTTTTTGATCGTAACAAAGACAAAAGAGAAAGGGTGGTTGACAAATGGTCACTTGGATCCCACCTTGGATGCTATGCCTGACGGAAGGGACCATTCCTGGGGAGGAAAAGGGGAGCTAATCCCTCTAGAGGACAAGGAGAGCTAGTCACTGCAGAGAACAAGGGGTGGGGTGTATGTGTGGGGGGGGGGGGAGGGGGGAAGAGGGGGGGTGCTGATCACTGCAGATAAGGGGAGCTAATCATTGGAGGAAACGGGAACTAATCCCTGTAGAGGAGAGGAGAAGGGGAGCTATCCATTTCATAGTCATTGAGTTTAACAGCTTGAAACTTTAAATCACATTTTACTCTAATGAACACGCAGGCCTACCTAATAATGACAATATTAATTTGTTCTTGTATAGCGCTATAATACTAGCCGAAGCAAGCTGTAAGCGCTTTACAAATCCAATACTTGAAATGATTGAATAAACACCCTATTCATAAAATCGAGACATACAAAATCGTAAAATAAAAACATTCGTTGGTTCAAAAATGCAGTTGACAAGACTGACTGGTATATACCCTAAATGCTTCAACTCTTACACTCCACACGCACACAAAACCCTAGCAAACATATCAATCACAATAAATTGTAAATGCATTTTTCAAAGGATGGTTATATTTTTTTTATCTTAAAATATGTGCAATCGTTCATCCATTCAGACCACACCACCATCCCCTGACACCCCAACTAACATGCCCATTCTCTCGAATCGTTTATTCACTGTCACTGTCATGAACTGACAACGACACTAGTACGTTGTGACATTTTTTGAAGAGAAGTTTTCATGTTTGTTTTGAAGGTAGGCTAGCTGTTTGAGAGCATTGTGTATTTTTTATACATGTGTGAATTGTGCATACTCTTAAGTAAGCCGTTTACAAATTTTTGTGTGTGTGCGCGCACGCGCGAGCGTGCATATGTTTGTAAGACCGTTTTCGCATGCTCGTGTGAGCATGTGCGCGTGTGCGTGCGTGCGCACGCGCATGTGAGGGAGCGAGCATGTCGGTGTGCGCGGACGATCGCAATCGAGCGCATCTATGTCGGTACGACGAGATCAATACTTATCCCCAACTCCCTGCCTCTATATCGGGAGACCAGCATGGTACATTGAAAATATATTAGACAAAGCTGATACAAATAGAAGCTAACTCTAAGCGCTTTACAAAACCTATACGTGAAATGGATCGATCAAGCACAATAAGTAGAAAATTTTTTTGATACGCTATAAAACAAGCAGTAGCATGCTGCAAGCGCTTTACAATTCAAAATGAATCGAATAGCACATGTGACGTAAAAACACGTAAAAGTCATTTTAAATAGTCCTTTAAAAAAAGTTAACAAAGCGCAATCTTCAAAACCCATATAGTAATCTACCCTCAACGAAACAGCAACTTTCACTCCACACACACACACACACACACACGACCCCCTCCCCTAAGCCGTTACCTTCATGTTTCCAGTGGCGAGCGTACTGTGTAACGTCAGCAGGCAGGCTGGTCGATCTTTTCAAGACGTGACGTTGTGGGTCATGGGTCGACCCTTGACCTTGGACCTTGGTCCTGAGAGAGAGAGAGAGAGAGAGAGAGAGAGAGAGAGTTGACACTTTGACTCTTTACTGTCATTGGCTGAACAGCCCATGTGACAGGGGGAATACAGGGGAAGTTACAGTGTTTTATCCAATCATTTGAAAAAGTAAAACAAAACAAAAAACAAAAACACTAACGCACATAATATTACAAAGATTATATCAACAAACAGCCAACAAATTACACAAAAAAATAACATTAGCATCATCAGATTGACTCAGAGAGAGAGAGAGAGTTTACTGTACTCGGGTCAATGACCCACTGTTTTTTGGTAGTCAATCAACTTTGAGTTAGCCTCTTTTTTTCTTCTTCTTTTTTTTCCCCAGTGGCGCATGTCCAATGTCAAGAAACAGGGAGCAATATAAAGACAACTTGCGCATTTACTAATGTTGATGATCAGTGTCATAGCAGTCATTTGGGTCATCTCTTGGAACCTTGGACAAAATTACAACTGATTTCGCGGAGTCCAGCGGACAGTCGCCATCCAGTTCAACTGAAAATGTATGTTCTCAACATCCAGCACGGCAGCCAGAACAGTGCATCGACAGCATGCCAAGTGAGACCTATTCCCTTCTGCTTGAAGACAAGACTTTGTGACACTGACTTATTCCTTTCTGCTTGAATCAGGACTTGGTGACACTGACTTATTCCTTTCTGCTTGAAGACAAAGACTTAGTGACACTGACCTGTTCCCTTCTGCTTGAAGACAAGACTTAGTGACACTGAACCGTTCCCTTCTGCTTGAAGATAAGACTTAGTGACACTGACCTGTTCCCTTCTGCTTGAAGACAAGACTTGGTGACACTAACAGTGTGGACATGCCGGAGTTGCACTCGACTTTTCTTTAATCGATGACTTTCTCCGTCATTTTCAATGTACACTTGAGAATCAAATTACGTGTGCTTTAAATCCTCACAGCAGATGTGTGCACCACACGCAATAGCGCAAGACTGTACACTGAACCACGCTAAGTATGGTTAGGCATCATGACAGCGCTAAGTATGGCTGGGCATCATGGTAGCGCTAAGTGTGGTTGGGCATCATGACAGCGCTAAGTATGGCTGGGCATCATGACAGCGCTAAGTATGGGAATATAGCGCTAAGTATGTGTCACGGCTCGTTGGCGATCTGCGTGCATGCCTGTCTGCGTTTTTTTTCCCTTCCCTTTTCCCCCTTTCTCTCTTTCTTCCCCCCTCTCTCTCTCCCTTCTCATCCTCTCTCCCCCTTCTCCTCTCTCCCTTCTCCCCCTCTTTCCATCCCTCTCCTTCACCTCCCTCTCTCCATCCTTTTGCACGTGTGGCATGTCCCTTCTCCTGAACGTAACTCTGAGGAGTTCAGGAATCGATCTGGTTTGGAAAGAAAGATTTCTCTGGGCTGTTGAGGCCAAGCTTTGCAGAGAGACGGGTCGCCGTTCCAGCGGGCGTGCTGTAGGGCGCCGTCGGTGAAGTAGTGGGGGCGTTTCCCTTTGTCACCACTTCTGTATTAGTCTGTGTTTTCACTCTGGGCCAGTGACGTGCCTGGTGACAGGTTTTCCGGTGTTTCCTTCCCTTCCGTGCCGCTGCCTTCGACGGGTCCCCAGAACACAAGCCTGGAAACTTCCTCACTCCCGTTCCCACTCCCGCTCCCACTCCATACTTCCATCGTACCCTTTCCCACCTTTTGGTTTGTAATGCCTTGTTTTGTGACGTGTCTTTATTATGTATTTTTTGCATCACCACAGTAAAGCAACGAGCTGAACTCTTCTGTGTCTGTGTTTGTGTTGTCGGGACGTTAGCTAGTCTGGGAAGGGGTGGGGGTTCATGGGCAACCCCTTACGGGAGTGTGACAATGGTGGAGATGCGGGGTAACTGATAGGTTAGTTAGGAAGGTAAGGTGGGGAGGGTGTCTTTGTTCTGTTTGTCCCATCATTTGGTTCGTTACAAAACACCTCATATTTGGTTGTGGGTGCCGTAAAGATTGTTTGGACAAGATAGACTGGGTGTTTGTAACTCACTTGTTGCTGAAGGTTGTGGTGTCCGCAGACTATTTTACATAGGAAGAGTAGTCACTGTCGTGTGGCGGAAGTGTATTCAGACTGCAGTCCTTAAGAAACGTGGCACTATGTTGACACGGAGGCAAGCCGCTAACGCTGCCACACCAGGGCATAAGACACCAGCACCCAAACGGGATGATACGAGCCGTTCTCCAGGGACCCTTGAGAAAACAGAATTGTCTGGTTGGGTCAAAGAGCAGTTAGGCAAACAGCTTCATGGCTCGCCCGGTTCAGCAGGTAAGGTGAGGCCAAGTCAGAGACTGCTTCCGCTCAAGACCCTTATTTTAAGTTCCGGACCTTCGGCTCTGATCTAGGACTATCTGGTGAGGCTTTGGCTCGGTTCGTGATAGATGCAATCAAAGAAGAGAAAGAGGAGGCTAGACGCATCAGAGAAGAAGAGAAAGAGGAGGCTAGATGCCTCAGAGAAGAGAAAGGAGGCTAGACGCATCAGAGAAGAAGAGAGAGGCTAGGCGAATCAGAGAGGAAAGGCGTATCCAAGAAGATAGGGAGGAGGCTAGACGTGCAAGGGAGGAGGATAGGTTGTTCAGGAGAGACGGTTGGAAGAGGAGAGGCAGAGGCTTGAGAGGAAGCTCGAGCTTAAGCAAGAAGAGACAGAGGCCAAGTCGGTACAGCAGCTCACCCTCACACCCTTCGACGGGGAGGACGACCTGGACTCGTGCTTAAGCCATTTTGAGAGGGTAGCTCTCCTTAACAGATGGAAACGTGAGTCTTGGGCAGCCCGTCTAGTTACCTTGCTTCAAGGCCGAGCTAGAGATGCCTCTCTACGACTCTCCGAAACTGAAATTAGCGATTACGGTTCGCTGAAGGCCGCACTGTTGCGCGTCTTCCTGTTGGATGCTGACTCATACAGGAAGAAGTTTCGTTCCATGCGGAAGCAGGCCGAGGAAACTTTTGAGCAGTTCCTTGATCGCCTTAAGACGTGCCTATCTCGTTGGTGCACTGCGAGTGGACGGGACGAAAATCAAGTGGAGGACATCAAGGATCTCTTCCTCCAAGAGCAGTTCTTTGCAATCTTGACTCCCGAATTGGTTACGGAAATTCGCAAAGAAGAACCACGTAGGGTAGAAAATGTGGCCCGTATCGCAACGAAGGTCGCTCGTGCTAGGAAGGCAGGGCGTTCAGCCGAAGCAGATTTCAAGGCCTCCAAGAGGGTGGAAAGAGAACAGGACATAGTTTCCAGGCCAGTTCAGACCAATGAGAAACTTTCCAATCAATCTGGCACCGGACAGCCAGGTGCTCAGGGAACCCACAACCCCAAGCCACCAACCTGTTTCAGGTGTGGCAACATCGGACACTTCGCTCGGGAGTGTAATCCTCCTAAACGAGTTTCTATGGTGGTCACTCGCTTGCCTTCAAAGGAAAAAATATCTCCCTCCACCCCCTACTCTGTGCGTCCCTTGCGCTTCACAAACATACTCCCCCCGTTGTGAGGTCGTAGTCAATGGAGAGACTGTCCGAGGTCTACGTGACACTGGGGCTCACATGATTGTCGTGGCCCGTCACATGGTTCCTCCCATTTCGTTCACGGGGTCTACTGTCCGAGTCATCTTGGCAGAATCCAGATGTTCATCTTTGCTGCCGATAGCTTTGGTGAATCTGCAGTCGCCTTTCGTTTGCGGCAGGTTTCATGTGGCCGTAATGGACGCACCAGTTGAGGACGTCCTTATTGGGAACACGGCATGGAATGCTGATGGCACGTCAGTGGACGTTCCCGTCTACGCTGACTCCAAGATCGTGGGTACTGTAAGGAGTAGAGCCCAGCCCAAGTGTAGTTCCAAGTCTGTCCTTCCACTTCCCCCAGATAGTGTAGAGGTTCAGAAAAATCGAGAGGAGCTCATAAAGCAGCAGGACCAAGACCCAGACCTGCTGAAAGCAAGAGTCAGCCAAAAGTAAACTGATTCAGAAGGCAGGGTCTGGAGAAGTAACTTACCGCCGTAAGCAGGGTGTGCTCTTCCGATGTTTCAGGAACCACTGTGGAGAAGACACACTGCTCTGTGTTCCTAAGGCTCTGCGCACTTCTATATTGCGGCTGGGCCATGTCGACTCCATGTCTAGTCATTTGGACATTCAATGCACCCGGGACAAGATTTTCCCTCATTTTTATTGGCCGGGTATTGTGCCGACATCAGGCATTATGTCATGTCATGCGAGAGGTGCCAGAAGGCAGTCGCTAAACGAAGAGTCCCCAGAGTCCCTTTTGGGGGGATGCCTAGAGAATTTGTAAAGGGCGGCAAGGTGTTGCTCCGTCCCAACATGCAGAACAGGCTAGAGCTCATAAAACGTGCACACCGTTAAAAAGAAAAGTCTGTATTCATGGTTTGGCCTTTTCATTTTGCTTTGTTCGCCACGTGTACATATTCAAGTGTTAGAAAGTGTGGGGGGTACTGTCTAAACAGTTTATACAATTTTTTCTTGTCCTTTTCCTCTTATTTTCAAAATAAGTATGACCTGTTTGATGGAATTGTTGTGCTTGGTACACGTTGAGACAAGTTTCTTTCAGTTGACATGTGTGGGTGTGTCTCTGGCCGCAGCCGAACTATTTTTAGAAATGGGGAAACTCGGGGAAATCTGTCACTGGGGTTGGTTGAACATTTTTGTGTGTACTCGCCGCGACATGTGGTCAAGGTTCAAACCATGTGGATTGAATTTAAGAAGGGGGGTATTGTCACGGCTCGTTGGCGATCTGCGTGCATGCCTGTCTGCATTTTTTTCCCTTCCCTTTTCCCCCTTTCTCTCTCCCTTCTTTCCCCCCTCTCTCCCTTATCCTCTCTCCCCCTTCTCTCTCCCTTCTCCCCCTCTTTCCATCCCTCTCCTTCACCTCCCTCTCTCCATGCTTTTACACGTGTGGCATGTCCCTTCTCCTGAACGTTTTTTTTTTTTTTTTTTTTTTTTTTTTTAACTCTGAGCGAGTTCAGGAATCGATCTGGTTAGGAAAGAAAGATTTCTCTGGGCTGTTGAGGCCAAGCTTTGCAGAGAGACGGGTCGCCGTTCCAGCGGGCGTGCTGTAGGGCGCCGTCGGTGAAGTAGTGGGGGCGTTTCCCTTTGTCACCCCTTCTGTATTAGTCTGTGTTTTCACTCTGGGCCAGTGACGTGCCTGGTGACAGGTTTTCCGGTGTTTCCTTCCCTTCCGTGCCGCTGCCTTCGACGGGTCCCCAGAACACAAGCCTGGAAACTTCCTCACTCCCGTTCCCACTCCCACTCCATACTTCCATCGTACCCTTTCCCACCTTCCCACTGTCCCTCTTGCCGACCAGCTTCAGCCATCAAGCTACAAGTGTCCGTTTTCAGCTGTCAGCGCGAGTTTGAACTCTGGCAGCGGGGTTGAGCAGCACTGGCGCTGCAGTTGACTGTAAATGGCATAATTAAATTGTGCGGTGGTTAGACAGAGGTTATTTTTTTTGGTTTGTAATGCCTTGTTTTGTGGCGTGCATTTATTATGTATTTTTTGCATCACCACAGTAAAGCAACGAGCTGAACTCTTCTGTGTCTCTGTGTTTGTGTTGTCGGGACGTTAGCTAGTCTGGGAAGGGGTGGGGGTTCATGGGCAACCCCTTACGGGAGTGACAGTATGGCTGGGCATCATGACAGCGCTAAGTATGGCTGGGCATCATGACAGCGCTAAGTATGGCTGGGCATCATGACAGCGCTAAGTATGGGCATCACGACAGCTCTAAGTATGGCTGGGTATCATGACAACGCAAAGTATGGCTGGGCATCATGATAGCGCTAAGTATGGCTGAGCATCATGACAGCGCAAAGTATGGGCATCATGATAGCGCTAAGTATGGCTGGGCATCATCACAGCGCTAAGTATGGCTGAGCATCATGACAGCGCTAAGTATGGGCATCATGATAGCACTAAGTATGGCTGGGCATCATGATAGCGCTAAGTATGACTGGGTATCATGATAGCGCTAAGTATGGCTGGGCATCATGACAGCGCTAAGTATGGCTGGGCATCATGACAGCGCTAAGTATGGCTGGACATCATGACAGCGCTAAGTATGGCTGGGCATCATGATAGCGCTAAGTATGGCTGGGCATCATGATAGCGCTAAGTATGGCTGGGCATCATGACAGCGCTAAGTATGGCTGGGCATCATGATAGCGCCAAGTATGACTGGGCATCATGATAGCGCTAAGTATGGCTGGGCATCATGACAGCGCTAAGTATGGTTGGGCATCATGATAGCGCTAAGTATGGGTGGGCATCATGACAGCGCTAAGTATGGCTGGACATCATGACAGCGCTAAGTATGGCTGGGCATCATGACAGCGCTAAGTATGGATAGACTGCATAATAGCGTTAAGTATGGCTGGGCATCATGGTAGCGCTAAGCATGGTTGAGCATCATGACAGCGCTAAGTATGGTTGGACATCATGACAGCGCTAAGTATGGCTGGGCATCATGACAGCGCTAAGTATGGTTGGACATCATGACAGCGCTAAGTATGGCTGGGCATCATGACAGCGCTAAGTATGGATAGACTGCATAATAGCGTTAAGTATGGCTGGGCATCATGGTAGCGCTAAGTATGGTTGGGCATCATGATAGCGCTAAGCATGGCTGGGCATCATGATAGCGCTAAGTATGGCTGAGCATTATGACAGCGCTAAGTATGGCTGAGCATTATGATAGCGCTAAGTATGGCTAGGCATCATTGTATTGTATTGTATTTCTTTTTTTATCACAACAGATTTCTCTGAAATTCGGGATTATATCCATAGGGACAGCGCGTCGCTACACTACAGCGCCACCCTGTTTTTTTGCATTTTTTCCTGCATGCAGTTTTATTTGTTTTTCCTATCGAAGAGGATTTTTCTACAGAATTTTACCAGGAACAACTCTTTTGTTGCCGTGGGTTCTTTTACGTGCTCTAAGTGCATGCTGCACACGGGACCTCGGTTTATCGTCTCAACCGAATGACTTAGCATCCAGACCACGACTCAAGGTCTGTGGAGGGGGAGAAAATATCGGCGGCTGAGCCGTGATTCGAACCAGCGCGCTCAGATTCTCTCGCTTCCTAGGCGGGCGCGTTACCTCTGCGCCATCACTCCACGTGATAGCGCTAAGTATAGCTGGGCATCATGGTAAGTTTGGCTGTGCAACATGACAGCGCTAAGAATGATTGGGCATTATGTTAAGTATGGTTGGGCCCCACAATAGCATGATAACGTATAAGTATGGTTGGGCATCATGATGGCGCTAAAAATGATTGGGCATTATGGTATGGTTGGGCATCATAATAGCATGATAACGTATAAGTATGGTTGGGCATCATGGCACTAGCATGGTAGGACATTAATGTAAGTACGGTTTGACATGCTAAGTATGGCTGGGCATGATCGCGCCACTTTGAACAGCCGCAGCCTGGCACAGTTATGAAATTCATTTAGAAAAAGAGGTTATGTTCTGATTCAACATCACATCATACAGTGCCACAATATGGCCCTTCGGATGAGAAAAAAAAAAAAAAAAAAAGTTAAAGAAAAAAACCGTTTATGGTCCACGCGCAACTATTTTGTCTCACTTTCAAGGTGTCAAAATATGCGAAGTAATCCATATACACTACACATTTAAAAAGAGGAGAAAACAAACAAAAACCTCAAACGGTGGCCGGCAATATCCACATTTCCTCCCTTGTAGATGTACTCTTCCCATTTAGTTTTGCTTCCTTGCTTCGAAGACGGAAAAAGTTATAAATTGGTTAATTGCAAATCATACTCATTTCCTCCCCTTCTCGAATGCCGTAAAGAAGACCACTGAACGAGTGGAGGGAAATAATGCAGAGAATGTATTACAATGTAGTAAGCTCGTTTTAAATAGGGGGACTTGAAGGAATCTTTGTGGCAAGATCTACATTTCTTCCTGTCCACTCGTCTGTGTGACTGACGGAGTGAACGTCCACGCCTTGTGAACACTGCTCATTCCGTCTTGAGGGGCGACATTGTGGATATTGCCGTCTTTTTATTAATGGTAAATGGTACGATGCGAAAAATATTACATTGAAATCAAAATAAGCAGGAAAGCATTATTTACATGTAGCCCCTCTTTCCCCCAGGCCCCCTACCCCGCCCCCACCCTCATTTTATATCTTGTGATAGTTTTGTTTTCATCGAAACTTTGTAAATGAATTCGGTATTGAATGGAGGGTGAGCGATGGAAGTAGAAATGAATGTGAAAGTGAACAACATCGCATGCTGACCAAGTCTTACAGGACCGCTAAATTTCCGTCTTCCCACTCCCACCCGTACCCCTTTCCCACTTTCTCCGCTCACCTCTGTATGAATTGTGATTTGTAAAAAACAAAAAAACAAACATAGGAGATGGTGTTTATGGTTCTTTTTTGATGAGTGTCAAATATATTCCCCCTTCTTTTTCGGCAAACGTTGGAACCAAAGTAACGGACTGCAGGGGAAAATGTACACACACACATATATATACATACACATCATATATATATATATATATATATATATATATATGGAGAGAGAGAGAGTGCGCGCGCACACACTGAAAAAAAAATACTGTCCAGGGTTTTCAGATTCATATCGAGATCTGTACTGAAGGTAAGGTGCGAGCTTGACCGACTAGTTATCCCTAGTTATCCCAGGAAAAGAAATCCTTTAACACCCCTCCTCACGCCCTTTTTCATGGACATAGCGCTGAACAACAATGTTGGGTGTTAAAGATCGTGCCTTTTGTTCAGTGAAGCATGGTATTTCTGGTGGGCCATCGGACATCATCCACATTTCTTCCCCTGTGCTCTTTCATTTTTGAAGATGGAAGAAGTTGTAAATTAACATTTTGGTTCGAAAAATAACCAGACTTTGTTCTTTGCATCATAATATAACAGAGCTTTCTCGATGTTTGGAAGAAGTTCTTGTGGGTTGGGAGCGAGAGGGGTGAGGACGGGGTGAAACGTTCTCGGTGGTAGTAGTAGTAGTAGCAACAGCAGTGGAGGGAACTGGGATGGAAGATGTGACGAACGTGAAGTGAGGTATCGGAACAATCTACAAATTCTATGTCCGATTTTAGCATTCTAAATTATTGCATCTATTGGTCACATTTCCATGGTTTGTGGGACGAACCGAAAAAAAAAAAAGCAAGATGGTGGCACGTTTAATTCAATGACTGAATCCGCATCAAAACTGAGTAAAAATAATGTATAAAATAGAGTCGAAATCCACCTAAAATGGGTTACATTTACTGAACAAAACACGAACAAAAATCGCCGGCAAAATAGGTGCAATGATTTAGGATACTAAAATTGGACTTGACCATTTACAAGATACTTCCCACACGACCACATTTCAGTTTCCTTACCTGGCTCTGCTTCTTCTTGTCGCCACCAGCTTTTTCCGACCCCGCCCTGCCGTGGATCCACGATGGCTCACCGGGAGGACGGACGCCGCGCTGAACACGACAACGCTGGACTCCGCGTCGACATCGTCGTTACATTTCAGAGCCTTCTTCGTCGTCGTCACATCATTGTCGTTGCTGCTACTGGTGGTGGCAATAGGACTGCTGCTGCTGTTGTTCGTGCAACTGCTGCTGCCAGCAACATCGTCTTCGCTGCTGGAGAAAGCAAACGCCGACGTAGAGCCAGGTTTGGTAAGTTCGAGTGTGGAAGACATCAGAATTTTTTTTTTTTCTGTTTTCCCCAAAACCAGTTGTTCGTTTGGAGGGGGTCAAAAGCCAGGTTTGACTCCCCAACAGTGGTGTTTAAAAAACGGTTGTGCAGAGGTGTAGAATCTAAGTGGTTCTGAGACTGCAGTCAGTTTGTCGACAGGACCGAAGGTGGGAATATCTGAGTTGTGTTTTTGTGTCGTGGGTGAGTGTTTTTTTATTCTTATTTAAAAAAAAAAAGTTTTTGTTGAGTGGAGCTTTCACGTGATTTCTGCTTTGCACGTGTTTTTTGGTCGCAGTTTAAAACTGAAAAAAAGGGGACTGGCTTGAGGAATGTGTTGTGTGTGTGTGTGTATGTGTGTGTGTTAGTGTACGTGTGTTTGGGGAGGGATAGAACGTTCGTGGGAGAGAGGGTGAATAATGAGAGGGGCACGAATGTGAAGCTGCTTGTGTTCACAAAATTTACATGTGTGTGCTTGCACGCGCGTTGATTAAGTGTGTGTGTGTGTGTGTGTGTGTGTGTGTGTGTGCAGAAGTGCGCTGATCGTAGCTTATTTTCACTCACATTATATGTCGATCATTTGCATTCTACGCATTTCTCATTTCAACATATTTTAATACACTTATGTATTTTGTTTTGATTATTTCATCTATTTTCATGTGAATATTTCACACAAACCAAGGCCAGGTTAGGCTGGGGTCTGAAGGCCTCATCAGCGCGTAGGGTTTACGCAAAGGACAGGCGTAAGCTATGTGTATATATATATATATATATATATATATATATAATGTGTGTGTGTGTGTGTGCGCGCGCGTGCGTCGTACATCTCTCTGTGTGTATGCCTGTGTTTGTGTGTCGTGCGTCTGAGTGTGAGCGCGTGTGTAACGCAGATGTGGGTATAGCGTATATGGATAAGTGTGTACGTTTTGACACTTGCTGGAAAGAGAGGTTAGCTGGCAGTGCAGGCAGTTTCCTCCCGACCTGAGTCATGGTGACTGTCCACGTACGTAGTAGTGCCTCTAACCAAAGGCGTGAAGAGACTGACCAAAGAAAAGAAAAATCATCAGAATCTACCTCAACGTAATAGAAATGATACCAAGAAAGCTGCACGTTGAACATCACCACGAGACAGTAGCTGTCGCTTCTTCACTTGGACAAAGGCCGTGCTCCCCTTCTCCGATCAGCCAGGGAGATAACTCATTCACACCGTGGGTGGAGTGAGAGAAATCGGAGTGAAGTGCCTTCCCCCAAGGACACAGCGACATGCTGAAGCGGGGTCTCGAACCCCGATCACTGATTGACACTACACTGGACCAGAAGTACAACGCCTGACCGGTTCTGCCCATAGCGTTTTAAAAGCACACACACAAACACACACACACACACACACATACTAGACACGTCATCAACATGGCGCTTGTAAGCAGCAACTGAACTTGAGGGCTGTGTGCAATTGCAAGTTTGATGAAAAAAATGACCAAAACAAGATATGCGCGGTCAACATCATGCTGCCCTAACGTCTCGACGCCCAGTGCGAGCTCTCCTGAGAGCGAAAAGGGAGAATAGAGCGGTGAGAACTGCAAGGAAAAGTCCTCCACGACTCAGAGCCTTGTTGTCAGTAGTAACGATGCAGAATGCCATCTGAAAAGCGACAGTGTAGACGAACTTAAAACAGTCATACTGTCACTTTGTGAAAAAATTAACAAATTTGAAAAGATCCTGAGTGACCAGGGACGAGTGCTGATAGCTTTGTCAGCAAAATTCGATTCACCAGCAAGATCCTCCAAGCGACTGGTAACGACAGCGACCCAGACACCATCTTCGCCCGCTCCCACTGCCCCCCCTTCGTCCGCTCCCACTGCCTCCCCTTCGTCCGCTCCCACTGCCTCCCCTCCGCCACTACGTACGCTGAGGCTGCAAAGCAACAACGGACTGCTCCAACCTCTGTGACTACAACAAAACCAGCAGAAATAAGGTCAGTCATACACATCACGCAAAAGAATAGATCTAAAGAAGAAACTCGGAACATCGGCGTGACGCAAAAACAAAAACCAACATCTGACGTCAAACTCATAGCCCACTCAAAAGAAAAGAAATCGAACCTTCCCACTGTAGTGTTTCCACAGGACTCGGTTCCGAACGGCCTAAACAACACCCGCTTAGGCCTGTCGTATGGATTCAATGTACAAAAACAAAAAGCACACAAAGTCAGTGACATTCCAAAGTCACTGAATGCAATTCCAAACCTTGATGAAGTAGATTCCGTGGTTGTTCACTGCGGGGTCAACGATATAAAAGACGCTGACCCGGAACAAGCCAGCAAGACCATGGTGGAAAACATAACAATTGTATTGGCCTCATTCCCCAACACCAAAGTTATTGTAAGCAAAATCGCTCCCGTGAGAGACGCTAATATCCAGGCAAAACGGGAAATGTTCAATGCAATGACTTTCTCCAAATTATACGATGAACCTAATGTGTCATTCATATCACATGAAAACCTGAATACCCAATCCCAATATCATAACTTCAAAGATGCGCCAGCATTACTTCTCCTTCCGGGTGGTGAACCCGTGGAACGCCCTGATTCTGTTTCGAACTTCTTCGTTCGTGATATGATCTTTGTAGGAGATGCCTAGGAGTCTTCGAAAGCATCTCATCTCAGTGGACTGTATTCTCTTTTCTATTTCAGCTGTTAAGGTCCACGATTCACATGCATACAAGAGTATTGATGTCACCAGGGTACGCATCAGTCTGATCTTTGAGCCGAGTGCAATGTTCCGGTCGTTCCACATATACCTCGGTTTTGTGAGTGCTGCTGTCGCCTGTGCAATCCTGGAGAGTACTTCGGGTTTGGATCCCTCATCTGTCACAATTGCTCCCAGGTATTTAAAGCTGTGGACAGTTTCTAGCTTCTGGCCATCCACTCTTATGTCAGTGCTGATGCCATTGGTGTTGTTGGTCATCAGTTTGGTCTTATCTGCACTGATCTGCATGTCATAGGCTCTAGAGGTTTTATCAAGGTGGTCCACTAAGCTAGCTAGCTCCTCTTCTTTTCCTGCTAGGCCATCAGTATCGTCGGCGAAACGTAAGTTGGTGACTGCTCTGCCTCCGATGTTGACTGTTCCTTTGTGGTCTTCAAGTGCATCAGTCATGATTCTTTCCAGGAAGATGTTGAAGAGAGTTGGTGAGAGCAAACAGTCTTGCCTCACTCCGACTGTGGTTCTGAACCAGTCCCCTATGTTACTGTTGAAGTAGACTGCGCTGGTGGCTTTGTTGTAGAGGTTCTGTATCAGTCGGGTCAGGTTGGCATTGATGTTATACAACCTCATGGTGGCCCATAAAGCTATAAAGCTGCATGCCATACTCGGTCAAACGACTTCTTGAAACCCACGAAGACGTGGTAGAGGTCTTGCTGATGTTGGAGGTACCTCTCGCACAGTACACCTTCAAAATAGATACTGTGATCATTTACAGATCTACACAGACGGCTCACCATTAGGCAATGGCCAAGCAGGTTCAGCTTTCATTATACCAGAACTGAAAACGGAAAGATCATACTATATTGGTAAAAATCGTTTAATATTCACCGCTGAACTTATTGCTGTTCTTATGGCTCTAAATCATATTGTTGATCTTCCAGTTTGCCTTCTACAAGTCTTGTTTTGCGTTGATTCCAATCTGTAATATGTGCTTTAAACTCATTAAATTGTAAGAACAAATCCAAAATCATAATAGAAATCAGCCACATTTTACATCTTTTAAGCTTAAAAGGAACACATATTACGTTTTGCTGGGTTCCTTCACATCTTGGTATTCTCTACAATGAATGGGCTGACAGGGCTGCAAGAAAAGGTGCAAAAATCGAACAGGGAACCATAGAACTTTATGTGCCTCTGTCTGTACAAGAGGGTTATCGAATACTAGAAAAAACATTGTGGAACAAAGTCAAAGAATTATACCAGGAAAACGGCAAAGCTTTAAACCATAGTGTAATTAATATTCAACAACCGGGAACTATCAATCAGTCAAATACATACAGTAATTCAATAAGATTAAGGCAGATTCATACATTATCAAATAGGATAAAACCGAACGCTTTTATAACTAAGTTCAGCAAAGATGTCAGGTGTATAAGTGGAGAACATATTTCTAGCAACCATGTAATATTCGAATGTCAGAATCTAAAATGTTTTTTGCCAGACTTCACCAAAAGTTCTTTTGAATGTGTTGTTAACAATTCCAATATGTTATTTGTTATTGCAGAAGGTTTGCTGCGTAGTCCTATAGGACATTTGTTATAGTTGTTTGAGATTGGCGTTTACGTTTCCATTTTCCCTAGCGTTGTCTCTCCCTATTCACCCTCCACACATACACACACTTTTACCCCCTCCCACAACCCATACCCCCACGGTGTTTTTTTTTGTGTGTTTTTTTTCTGTTTTTTTCCCCCTCGTCTAATATCACTTCAAGTGGAAAGACGTTAACTGAAGACAACAACGCACACACACACACGCACGCACGCACGCACGCACACACACACATATATATATATAGAGAGAGACAGACAGACAGACAGATATGGAAAAACAACAACAAAAAACAAACGCCCTGAGTTACAAAGAAGAGCTTTATTCAGACTGTCATCTACCACCCACTTCAAGAAAACAATCCATGTAAGGATGCACATCGTTATTATATCACCCTTTGTGTTAACATTCCACAACGTGATAAACAGATTACTTACTATGTGTCTACTTAACTCGCAAGTCGGTACACAAGGTCAGTCACATGTGCGTGAAGCATTGAACAAACAGGGGTCATCTGGATGGTCAAACGAAAGAAGCCCACAACAACAGCAGCAGCAGCAGCAGCGAAAACTACACAGCAGAAGAAGAAGAGGAAGGATAAGCCATAGCAGCAATAGGAACAACAACAACAAACAAGCAAAACGTAAGCAGATGCAGACAGATGATTTTCTCTTTGGGGATAATAAAGTTGACTTGACCTGACCTGACTTGTTTGTTAAAGACGGATAAATATATACACACAGACAGACTGACAGACATCACAGATTGGTTGACTGATTAACATGAACATTGACAGGCACGCAGGCAGATTGACCGATAGCAGTAACTAAGTAGAGAGAGACAGACACATAGTTCGGAATCTCTAAATGAGAGACACGCAGTTATACTGGAAAATGTAGTTACACTGGAAGATAGATAAATCGATAGATGGACAGATAGATGGACCAATGGACCGACAGACATATAGACAGACTGGCCAAACAGATATAAGCATACAAATTTAAAACAAAATCAGACTGAGACTCAGACAGACAGACAAAGCGACACAGAGACAGGTATTCATTTACAGAGGCGGATAGACAGCAACAGACAGACATACTCACAGAAAGACCGATCGATCACCAGACTGATTGTTAAACATATTTTTAAGGGTAAGAGTAAACGAGATTGTAATAAACAAAACAACAACAACAAAGCTAAGAAAATCAAACAGACAAAGCACTCTTTGAGGGCGACAGACCTTTATATATATATTAAAAACAGAAACAAAAAACAAGAGGCAAAGCCTTCAAGACTCACTTGTGCTTCACGCTTTATCCAGTAATCATAAGGAGAGATAAAAAAAAAAAAATAAAAATAAAAGATTATAAAAATCTTTGAAAAATGCTCTGTATTAAATATATAAAATAAGCTTGGGAGTGAAAAAAAGAAAAAAAAGAGGCCTGCCAGCAGGGTTGAACCATGCACCTTCAGTTCCGAGGCAAGCAGACTAATCCTGACTGTGGGCGCATCTGGCGTCGTTTTCTTCTTTGAGCGATAAATAAATGCTATTGTAGTGGACATAATAACGCCGTTTAAATATTTAGGCGGTAAAGGAGACGTTGCATTCGCTTCAAGCACATCGCAACACAAGGTAGATCTCTAGATCTGCACGAACAAGTCTACAAAGGGCTGAAAGAAACGATCGATTCAATTTTTCTTTTATGTTCATTCCAGTTAATTCAGTGTCCACTTTCGAATATTTATACGCAGTAAACACATCGATGGTGTAGTTAATTTCACTGTGTGTGTTCTGTCCAGAACTTGTATTTCTTTCCTTTTCATTCAGAACAAGAAAAACGAGGCCATGTCGTCTTCAAATACAAGCTACCTTCTGGTAACACAGTGGGAAGCGGTTTTTAGAATTTTGGGATTTCGGAACGAATTTCAACGAAATAAACCGTTAATGATTCGGAAAAACGGCTTAATTCGGAAGACTTACAACCTGTTATTGGTATGACTGTGAAGATTTTTGTTCACACTATGTTTAAGCCAAATTTGGTATTGGCAGACAAAGTATTTCCAGAGAAAATGGCAATGTTATAGATTACCACAGACACACAGACAGGCACACAGACACAGACACACAGACAACCGAACTCCGGGTTATAACACAGACTCACTTTGTTTACACAAGTGAGTCAAAAATCAACAACTGGCCAGTACAAGTTTTTATTTTCATTTAATTAAAGATTAAAGGACCCATAGCTCTCTATACGAGCATCGGAGCAGTGAATTCATATCAACCGGGCTCAGCATAGCAAGGCGGGGCCCAGTCCGCCCTTTTGACCTACCCCCAACGGAACTCAGGTACCCATTCACACCTGGGTGAAGTGAGGGAAATTGGAGGAAAATACCTTGCACATTGACAAAACCCCATGCCGAAACGGAGTCATGAACCCTGATCACTGCAGAACACTGGATCCGAAGTCCTAACGCCTGATTCTGCCACGGCATGCGCCTCCCATTTTCAGTTAATACATAGGCGATAATCAGACCCTTTGACTGTTAAACCCTGGTGAAAATAAATGAGATCGGTGTAACATTTTAGTTATGATTATACTTCCTGCGTTATGTAAATGACGAACTTGATTTTGCTGAACAAAGGAAATTAAAAAAAAAAAAAAAATCACCAAAAGAAGAAGTCCAAATAAGAGAAGGGTGAGTGACAACATGACCTGTAATTTCAAATCTCAGTGATGTGACAGTCATCTCTGACCAGTATACTCTTTAGCAGCACTCATAGGATTAATTTCAGAAAACAACAACACATTGATACATGGCCAATAGATTTATCAACGGTTATACATGGCAGATAAATTTTCGTGTTTTTTTTTTTCTTCTTTTTTTTTTTTTTTTTTTTTTTTTTTTTGTTACAAATAGCTTTATCACTTCTGAGCATGGTTTGATACGTTTTGACACCAGGAGATTTCCGTTGTGATTTGCTTTGCAGTTATCACCGAGAGAGACGTAGACCTGTGATTTGCCTTACAGTCATTACAGAGAGAAAGAGACGTGTGATTTTGCCTTACAATCACTACACACAGAGACAGACAGATAGACGGATAAACAAACACAGACAGGCTGGGAGACAAGACATAAATGTCATAATAGTTCATATTCACTTCGATTCCAGTATTAGGCATACAATACCCGTCTCAGCTAACAAAAAACTGTACCCTCCCCCGAAACAAAAAGCCTCCAAATATAATATAATATATATATATATATTAAAGGAAACAGAAATGATCATAAACCCCTTGAACTACAACAACACCAAACAAAGCACAAAAACAACAAATGAATAAATGAGCGCTTGCACGAATTCAGAAAGGCACAGAAAAATACAGACATAGATACAGAGTGACTGAGAACGAACGAACTCGAGGGGGAGAGAGAGAGAGAAAGGCAGAGTAAGAGACAGATGAAGGCTTAACAAAAATAAAAACAAAAAAATAAAAACAACACACACACACACACAAATATGAACAAAACCTTCTTTCAAAGAGACGAGGAAAACAATTGCAGTGTGTGTGTGTGTGTGTGTGTGTGTGTGTGTGTGTGTGTGTTGCTATGAACATACATCCTATGGTATAAAAATGTTTTATGGCTTCATTCGTAACCCGAATCAAGCCCGTTTCATTTCAGAAGAGAAGAGGTCACTGGCACACTATCTAAAACATTAGAGAGGGGCTGATCCATTGAACTGTTACTTGTGGATAAGAAAGGAAATGACCGATGCGCAAGGTGTGTTCTGGGTGTAGACAATAGAGACTCACCGCCCGTAATTTTAGTGTACGACAGAGATGATTTACACGGCAGTTATGGACAAGATGCGGGGATGTCCCACTGAATAATATCTGGAGGGAAAGGATGACCTTCACGTCACGGACAGAAGGTGACAAAGCATTATGTAATCGACGGATGAATCAGAAACACATGTTTAATTAAGACAGGAGCGACCTTGACATACACTCTGTTGAATACAGCTTTTCCTTCCTGTTTCAGTTAACCAGCACGGCTTCAAATTTTGACTGTCAAGGTGTCATGTGTTTGACCGGGTTGTATTCTTCTTCTTTCGCTTGTCTGGTTACCCCCCCCCCCCCACCCCTCCTCCTCCTCCATCCCCACCCACTCACCCTCCATCTCCATCGACGGAATGCAATATAAGTCCATACCCATCGCCCATTCTTCTCTTGCAAGAAAGACTAATTGCAGTATAGGACCACATCTACCGTCCATCCCTTTCTTTCCATAGACAGTGACTACTACAAAAAAGGTCTACATCTAGTGCCCATCTCTTTCCCCCAGAGAAATGCTTACAATATATGGCCATATATAATTATCACGGCAGAGTTTACGTGAATGATAAATCAGGTGTAACAAAGACAAACAACATATACAAGTAAAAAACAACTAGAATATCAACGAAAGAAAAAAAAAGCTGCACAAAACTCATTTAAAAAGCTTATGAATAACTGTCGATCAATAGTAAAAGAAAAAAACAACAACCCAACAACAAACAAACCACAACAAAACACAAAAGATCAATTGCTAAAAAAAGAACGATTTGAGATTAGGCCATGGGCAATATCCACATACTATGCTATAGTATGACATAGCAAGTATCAACCTTACGAACTAAGCACAATCATTTATCACCTCTTATCACAAAGAAACAGAAATACACACACACACACACACACACACACACACACACACACAGAGCAAACAGGACAAATGAACTTCATACCGAGTTCTGTTCGAACAGACAAAATTTTATTAACAAATTATCCCCCCCCCCCCACTCCTTTAGGATCCTACAATTAACCGTAACGACAATGGCTAGTTAAAAACATTAACCCATCAACTGCTGAACATTTGTGAAATAATATCAGCGTAGCATTAGTTTTAACTGCGCGTTTTCCCACTTTCTGCGTATACTTCGATGATGGAATTGGTTTTGCTGAACAAAGGACATTTCATCCCAAGAGGAAGTGGTCCAAATAAAGAATGGTGACAGACATCCTGACCTGTATTCTCAATCTGATTTCAGCGAGGCTACAGCCGTTCTCTGACAAACACGTTTGTCAGCAGCAGTTAAGGGGTCAACTCTTATGTAAGGTCAACAGGTGTCTGAATAAATCAGGACTTTCTTCAAAATGTCTGTCTGGACTGAACGTCTCCATTCCTAATTTGCTTTGACGAGATCCATATAATACTTCACTGTTTATCTTATTTTATTTCATCTTATCTTATTTTCATATCTTTGTTTTTTATAGCCAAGCCGACAACACAAAGCCATAACAGAGCCGAAACAGAGCAGTTTCATTAACTTATGTATTTATTTACTTTATCTATCCTCTGTTGTCTATAGCCCAACCAACCACAAAGGGCCATGACTTTATCCGGGCTGAAAGAAAAAAACCAACATCATCATCCCGTAACATATCGGACCCGTAGAAACTAAAATAACAAACAAGTAACACATTCATCTCATGGTGCATCATAGAATGCTTCATAATACGCCTTTGACACTGTTCTCAACAAACAGAAATTATACGGCACTAATCCTAAACCTTTTTTCTTTCTTTCTTTCTTTTTTGATATCTTATTCATGGCGAATGTAACTTTCAACACAACTTTAAAAATGATTTTTTTTTCTTTGTTCCCAGTAAATACCATGGTTCAAAATGAAAACATGCAAATAACGCAAACAGCAAACTCGAATGGAAACGCGCACACACGCATACAGGCACTCGCAGAGACAGGAAGAATAACACAGAGAGAGAGAGAGAGAGAGAGAGAGAGAGAGAGAGAGCATTATAAGTACATACTGATTGCTGGTATCAATCTTTCATAACAAATAACCAATCCATCGCCATGAACATTACAGCTCACACACATCCCTCGCTAACACCATGCATGTACCAATTAATACAACAACAACAAAAAAATGTTCAATATCTGCTCTCTTTAGTTATGAACCATTGACACCTTTGAATTTAAAACACTTAAATCTGAAACAGAAGCAAGCTCGAACCAGTCGAATTACATTTAAATATTAGCGAAATAAAAACACGCAACATTTTAGGGCTACATAATTATTTTCATGCAAATCCAACGAACATGTTTTCAAATAATACGCAAGAAACTGGGAATCGATAGTGAAACACACACACACACACACACACACACACACACACACGAAAACACCCAGATATTTTGTTTCACATATTTTCACCTACAAGCAAGAAGACGGGACTCGATATGAAAAATCAACACCACTCCACATAAGACATATATTTATATATATATTTTTTTCCAGATGATATGTAAATCCTGCCTTCAGTCTCCGAACAGTCACTGTCAGAAGGGACAAAGTAACGTTCACACAATCAATGTAAAGGGCTTCTTCATTCACACAATCTGTGTTCTTTCACACGATCTGTTAGCTTCATTGTCCAGATACTTTGTTCTCAGTCTGCTCAAACACAGATAATCCGTTGAAGAAACACGAAAAACCCATAGAAACCAACTGCACACGTGCAGTCGTTGTGACGATTGTGCACAGTATGTGACTTCTGCAAAATGAATACACACGCACGCACGCATCGCGCGCGCGAGAGAGACACAGAGAAAGAGAGAGACAGAGACATATATATGTATACAGAATCACATTAGCAATCTGTGAAAGGTAACAGTCAACTAGAAATCAAAACACCAAATCCTAGATTGCATCTCTCTCCCTCTCTTTGTGTCTCTCACACACACACACACACACACACACACACGCCCGTACAGCAACATGAAAAATAAAATAATAAAGATGTAGATGACAAGGACGATGATGAAAATGAATTTTAAAAAAAGGGGGTGGGGGTGGGGCGACGGGGTTTGAGGGAGGAGGGGGGGGGGGGAATTCATGAAAACTTTGACCGTGAAACAACAGCCACTCGCTTCAGAATAACACACGTGTCAGAAATGTGTCCCGCGACTACTCGTGTGTAGTTTGTTGTTTTTTTGTTTGTTTGTTTTTTCTTCAGTCACCAGTTTACAACTGGACACAGAATGTTTACGTTGAGGCCAGACATCAATCTACAACTGGGCACAAAAAAACAAGGATCACCATAGCATGAGGGTATGTTTTTGTTTTGTTTTGGAAATGACAATAAATAAACCGAAGAATTCAATTCCAAAATGTCAGTGTGTGTGTGTGTGTGTGTGTGTGTGTGTGTGTGTGTGTGTGTGTGTGTGTGTGTGTGTGTGTGTGTGTGTGGCTGTTGCAGTGAGGGGATAACTTTCATTTTAAGGAACGTATTTCTTAAACATCGAGCACAAGTATTTATGCACATGCAAGAGAAATACAGGATTTCCTTGAAGTAAAAGATAACATTGTCCGTTCACTGCAATTACCAACGCAAACTGACATGTTGGATGAATTTTCCTGTGCTCATGTTGAGGGTGTTTTTTGTCTTTGAGAACATACCTCCCACACCACGGCTCTTAATATACAAAAATGGCCAAAGGTTAAAGTTCCCATAGCCTTTTACGGCCATCGGGACAGTGAATTCCTATCCACTGTGTCCAGGGCACGGCACAGGAAGGCAGTGAATTCCTATCCACTGTGTCCAGGGCACGGCACAGGAAGCACTGTGTCCAGGGCACGGCACAGGAAGCACTGTGTCCAGGGCACGGCACAGGAAGGCAGTGAATTCCTATCCACTGCGTCCAGGGCACGGCACAGGAAGGCGGGGCCCAATCCTCTTCTCCCGCCGTTTTAAGCTTCTTTAACCGAAGTCAGGTTCCCATTCACATCTATGTGCGGTTGAGGAAAATTGGAGTAAAGTGCCATTCCCAAGGACACAACACCATGCCGAAAAGGCAGTCTCGAATCCTGATCACTGGTGGACACTGGATCTGAAGATCTCAGGACCTGAAGACCAACGCCTAAACGACTCTGCCACAGTGTCTCCAACTGGACTAGGCCCCACCTCAGTATGCCAAGCCCTAGACATCGTGGATGTGAATTCCTTGCCCCGGTGACCGTAAAATATGAAGTGGACTTTCACCTTTCAAACCGTAATACAAAAGGTGTTCGAGCCAGCAAACAGCACAGATACTAACACGTATTACGGAGACGATGTTCATTAATGTGAGTGACGTAACAAATGCGCATTTGTCTTTCATCGGATTAACACCATCACAACCAAAACACTGAGATGACGTCTCTTTAGCATTGTAGGAGTTGCTTCCCCTTTGTAGATAGCGTTGCCCTTCTGACGACATCTTTATTTATGTGTATATTTATATATGTATATATATAATTTTTTAACGGAAGCCACACAGTTTGAAAGTGGTCTTTGTCATCATAGTTTTTCGCAGTATATACGTATCTTTTTTAGATAAAAATGTACACCTCTTTAGTAAGTATCAATGCACACACACATCAACAACATCACATGACCTGTATCCCGCCAGCTTGAGCATGTCACGTGATTGCATACATTTTCGAACTTTTTTCCCCCGCTCATCAACAGGCGTGGTTATTTACCAGAGCCAGCAAATTCATATACAGCAATGTATCTGACCAAATCCACCAGTTTTTAGCACGTTTCAACGTTGTTTCATGCACATAAATATCGAGATCAAAAATCGCATCCGTTTAGCAATTGTTTCTTTGTGTGTGCGTGTGTGTGTGTGTGTGTGTGTGTGTGTGTTTGCGCGGGGGAAGGCGTGTGTGTTTGATCAAACGCACGAATGACTGTTGCAATCAGTGAGTCGATAAGAATCTTTCAACACACAAGTCCGTCAACAACTCAGTGTGCGAGTCTCTTGTGGTGTGTTGTTAAGCGCCGTATACACACACTTCACCAATGCCCCCGGTACGTCCTCAAGAATCTTCTAACGCACTGCGGGTCAATAAATATATTCCATACCCACGGTCAGATCTTCACCGCCATTCAGGTACCCCTCTTGGAACGCCAGACGGACAGACATCCAGGACTCACCCCCACGATCAACGGAACCTTCATCCAACCAGGAGCCAGGCCCTGAACAACTTGACGTGAAGGGCGTCAAACAACAGGTCGTCAAACTGACCTACAACTTCAGTCAGTCCTGTACACACCTGAAGACCCAAGCCCCACACGGTGCCATCAGTTCTAAGGAACAGAACTACTGTCACACATAATCATCAGCGTGTCCAGTGACTGACAAGGCTGGAAATAGAACTACTGTCACACATAATCATCAGCGTGTCCAGTGACTGACAAGGCTGGAAATAGAACTACTGTCACACATAATCATCAGCGTGTCCAGTGACTGACAAGGCTGGAACCCGACCCCACACGGTGACATCAGTTGTAAAGAACAGAACTGCTGTCACATATGTTAGCGTGTCCAATGTCTGACGAGGATGGAAACCCCCAAACCACTATTGCTATCAATTCTAACGAACGGAATTGTTGTGACTCAACAATAGACCGCTGGATAGTTCCGTGCTTACCTGACTTAAAGAGGAACGTCACATGATCTGTGCTCGCGAAGTTGATTGGCTCTCTAAAACTGCGAGCAACAAAGGAGATTGAGAGGGGCAGAACGTGCGAAACAGCAGACTTCTTTTTTATTATTATTTTTTTTTTTAAATATACTTTTTGCTTTATATTTTGGTTTCCGTATTGTACACTTCGTGTACGATGGCACTTCATTCTACCGTGTTTGGTTGTAGCGATGGAGGCCATCAACTGGAGAAATGGAGGACTGCACATGTTTGCTGCTTTTGTCTATGTCTATCGCCTTTAGCATTGCTCGTGATTTCGATGAGTCAGATGCGCATGCACAAGATCCAAGACAGCTGGGGAACTCTCCAGCGGCCTGTAGTGTAGCCAGTGAGTGACGGGCGGATGGAGGGACAGGGTGGATGGAGAGACAGGGTGAGTGACGGGCGGATGGAGGGACAGGGTGGATGGAGAGACAGGGTGAGTGACGGGTGGATGGAGGGACAGGGTGGATGGAGAGACAGGGTGAGTGACGGGTGGATGGAGGGACAGGGTGAGTTTACGGGTGGATGGAGAGACAGGGTGAGTAACGAGTGGATGGAGGGACAGGGTGGATGGAGGGACAGGGTGGATGGAGGGACAGAGTGAGTGACGGGTGGATGGAGGGACAGGGTGAGTGACGGGTGGATGGAGGGACAGGGTGGATGGAGGGACAGGGTGAGTGACGGGTGGATGGAGGGACAGGGTGGATGGAGAGACAGGGTGAGTGACGGGTGGATGGAGGGACAGGGTGAGTTTACGGGTGGATGGAGAGACAGGGTGAGTAACGAGTGGATGGAGGGACAGGGTGGATGGAGGGACAGGGTGAGTGACGGGTGGATGGAGGGACAGGGTGGATGGAGGGACAGAGTGAGTGACGGGTGGATGGAGGGACAGGGTGGATGGAGGGACAGGGTGAGTGACGGGTGGATGGAGGGACAGGGTGAGTTTACGGGTGGATGGAGAGACAGGGTGAGTAACGAGTGGATGGAGGGACAGGGTGGATGGAGGGGCAGGGTGAGTGACGGGTGGATGGAGGGACAGGGTGGATGGAGGGACAGGGTGAGTGACGGGTGGATGGAGGGACAGAGTGGATGGAGAGACAGGGTGAGTGACGGGTGGATGGAGGGACAGGGTGAGTTTACGGGTGGATGGAGAGACAGGGTGAGTAACGAGTGGATGGAGGGACAGGGTGGATGGAGGGACAGGGTGAGTGACGGGTGGATGGAGGGACAGGGTGGATGGAGGGACAGGGTGAGTGACGGGTGGATGGAGGGACAGGGTGAGTTTACGGGTGGATGGAGGGACAGGGTGTGTGACGGGTGGATGGAGGGACAGGGTGTGTGACGGGTGGATGGAGGGACAGGGTGGATGGAGGGACAGGGTGAGTTTACGGGTGGATGGAGAGACAGGGTGAGTAACGAGTGGATGGAGGGACAGGGTGGATGGAGGGACAGGGTGAGTGACGGGTGGATGGAGGGACAGGGTGGATGGAGGGACAGGGTGAGTGACGGGTGGATGGAGGGACAGGGTGAGTTTACGGGTGGATGGAGGGACAGGGTGTGTGACGGGTGGATGGAGGGACAGGGTGTGTGACGGGTGGATGGAGGGACAGGGTGGATGGAGGGACAGAGTGAGTGACGGGTGGATGGAGGGACAGGGTGAGTGACGGGTGGATGGAGGGACAGGGTGAGTGACGGGTGGATGGAGGGACAGGGTGAGTGACGGGTGGATGGAGGGAGGGACAGGGTGGATGGAGGGACAGGGTGAGTGACGGGTGGATGGAGGGAGGGACAGGGTGGATGGAGGGACAGGGTGAGTGACGGGTGGATGGAGGGAGGGACAGGGTGGATGGAGGGACAGGGTGAGTGACGGGTGGATGGAGGGAGGGACAGGGTGGATGGAGGGACAGGGTGAGTGACGGGTGGATGGAGGGACAGGGTGAGTGACGGGTGGATGGAGGGACAGGGTGGATGGAGGGACAGGGTGGATGGAGGGACAGAGTGAGTGACGGGTGGATGGAGGGACAGGGTGAGTGACAGGTGGATGGAGGGAGGGACAGGGTGGATGGAGTGACGGGTGGATGGAGAGACAGAGTGAGTGACGGGTGGATGGAGGGACAGGGTGAGTGACGGGTGGATGGAGGGAGGGACAGGGTGGATGGAGGGACAGGGTGAGTGACGGGTGGATGGAGGGACAGAGTGAGTGACGGGTGGATGGAGGGACAGGGTGAGTGACGGGTGGATGGAGGGAGGGACAGGGTGGATGGAGGGACAGGGTGAGTGACGGGTGGATGGAGGGACAGGGTGAGTGACGGGTGGATGGAGGGAGGGACAGGGTGGATGGAGTGACGGGTGGATGGAGAGACAGAGTGAGTGACGGGTGGATGGAGGGACAAGGTGTGACCGGCCCACAGTAACGGGACTGAAGGACGGAGCCACACGCACAAAAGCAGTCAGAAAAGTGCAGGGGTTTTATTCACACCAACACTCACCGTCCAAAAGTCACCTTCTTTCTCACCCCTCCCCTCCTCCTCCCGCTCCCATCTCTTTCTTGCTTTTTTTTTTCTTTCTTTTTTTGCGACATAATCTGAAATTTAGTAATGTTATGCTTTAGTATTATTTATTTTTCCTTTTCATGAGGGCTGGATGAAAACAAGCCATTTGTGCTTATTCCTTTTTTCCCTCAATAAAAAAAAAGGTTTGTTCGTTCGTTCGTTCGTTCCCCCTATCTCCCCCCTGCCTAACTAAACAGAATGACTATGTATTGGTAATAGATACGAAAAAAAAAGACAACCAGAGAGAAAGAAAGTGCCACAAATCTGTAGCAGTATCGTTCTTGTAGGTTCTCTGCTTTCCTCAAACTGCACCTACACGTTGCATAACATACAAAACCAAACATCTGATCTGGAGATGCAGAAACCCTAGCTGTGTTCTCACAACTCGATCTTCGACAACATGACGTTTCCCACTACCAACCCACCCCCTAATCGATGCACTGCTTCGACCCCATCCACTCCCACCACCCCGGCCACTCCAACCTGTTTAGTGTATGAAGACATTCAGTTTTAGAGTTATGCATGCATGTAAATGACTGGTGTGAAAGCGCATTATTTGTCTCTGCACAAGATTCAGCGCTATATAAATAATATCATTATTATTATCATTAAGACATGGGTCAAGCAACTATCTACCAGCCAATTCGCGTTCGATCATTGTGGAGTCTGACAAATATACAGCCGAATATCAGCGCTGGTCTGAACACAAACTACGCACGACAATATACCACGAGAAACATTGGCCGTTAAGTAACCTGCCATTAATGCAGGAATAGATGATGATTCAGTGTTTGTGATATAGTGTGGCACTGAAGGGCGTACTATATCCCACCCGCTACCACCACCCCTATCCTCACCTCTCCCCCTTCTACACCAAGAGCAGATGAAGGATTCAACACCAGCTGCTCTGTGAAAGTTTGAAACATTAGGTTCTCGCTTATTTCTATATACTTTGTAAATTAATCAAAAAGAGGAAGGCAAACATGTACGATGACTCAGGTGACCGATCACCTTTGAGCAAGATGACGTCATATGTGTTTATGACACAGAAATCCAGCCTGAAAACACGAACCAGGGCTGAGCTGGATCTGTTTCCTAACTGGAGATCTAGAGATGTCCTGCAGGTGGCGAAGGGTAGCTATCGATCGGCTTTTTTCAATGATTGAAACGAGCATTGCACAATATCTGTGTGTATGCGCGCGTGTATGAGTGTGTGTATGTGGGGGTGGGGGTGGGGTAGGGTGGGGCTGGGGGGTTTGTGTGTGTGTGTGTGTGTGTGTGTGTGTGTGTGTGTGTGTGTACACAGCCGACAAAAGGATTGTCTCATGAACTGTGACACACTGACGGGCCAGTCACCATCTGAACGCTGGCAAGAAGCCTCACTCTCTCTTAGTTTGTGCGTCATCACGTGGTCTGTCGTCACACGTATCACACCACACTTACTCGTTCCGTCACGTGAACGCGAGACACTCCTGGTCGCTCCGTCACTGAAACGTCACTCTTTTGGCCGACCTGTTGCGTGCAAGTGACTCACCCCAATGATCGCTCCGTCCCCCTCCCCCAAATAATCGCTCCGTCACTGAAACATCACACTTTTGGCCGGCCCTTGCATGAACGTGACTCCCCTTCACCCCCACTGATGTCTGTCACTAGAGCGTCACTCTTTTGGCCGACCTGTTGCATGAACGTGATTCCCCCTCCCACCCCCAATAATCGCTCCGTCACTGGAACGTCACTCTTTTGGCCGGTCCGTTGCGTGACCGCGGCTGAGCGTTGGCCGGCCGTCACATGAAGGTGACCTTTTTGGCCACAGAGGCGTCGAGAAAGGACCAGCGGGGGTCGTCGGGCGAGGACCCCTCTCCGTCAGGGCCCGGGGGCAGGGGGGAAGAGGTGAGGGAGGGGAGGTGGGCCGGCGAGGGCTTGCCGCTGCAGCTATCGCCCAGCGGCTGCAACTCCACCGCGCTGCCGCTTCCGCTTCCGCTGCCGACGCCCGCCGCGCGGGTCACCGAGTCGCGGTCGCTGAGCTCCGAGTTCCTGTCGAACGACTCCCCCAGCCCCTCGTCCCGCCTCTGCTTAGCCGACCCCGAGCTCTCCGTGTCCCCCTCACCCTCACACCCCCTCTTCCCCCCTCCTCCTGGTCCCCCACCCCTTTCACCTCCACCACCACCTCGCTCCTCATCCTCGCCGTCGATGGAGTCCAGACGCGCGACGTTCCCGTTGAGGGGCTTGAGCGACTCCCGGCGGATCCTCTCCGCCTCTTCTTCGGGGATGGTCTCCGGGATGGTGTTGCTGGGCGTTCTCCGCACGCCGTGCTTCTCGATGGTCACGTCCACCTCTGTGATGACGGCGCTGTCCCCTCCGGGGTCCTGGGAAGCCAGGTTGCGGGTGGACCCCCCGGAGGAGCTCTTGAGGGACCCCGAAGGGCTGCTGGACTGGTAGGAGAAGGAGCGCTTCAGGCGGTCCAGGGCCATCACACTCTTCTTGCGGGACAGGCGGCGGTCTGGAAAGCAGGAGGAGGAGGAGGAGGAGGAGCAGGAGGAGGAGGGAAGAGAAAAGGGAAGTTGGTTTAATTTTAACGATTGTAGAATTTGGAACTCGTGAAACATAAAACTACGTATCGTATAAAGTTTATGTGTATGAAAAATGTATGTATGTATGCATGTATGTATGTATGTATGTAGTGTGTGTGTGTGTGAGAGTGTGTCTGCGTGTGTGTAGTAAGGAAATCAAATGATACAACATATGGTTAGTGTGATGAAATAATGTTTCTCCTCAAATGTTTGTCGTATTCCATGGTTGAAGTTTACAAAATATTACACAAAAATTGTCATGAAAACGTATCACATAAGAAAAAAATAGAGCAACAACAAGCTTACAGTTCATAATATGCTAAACCATGAACATAAGAATATAAGTCGTGAGAGTATAATTATCTACAAAAGAGTTAAGACCTCCATGGTCTGAAGATGTCATCATCGCTAATTTTCCTTCTTTTTTTTTCAATAATGAATCAGAAAACAAAAACCACTTTAAATGGGGGGTGGGGGAGTGGGGGGAAAATAGACTTAACCCTTTCACCGCCAAGCTCGCATTTATGCACAGGCGTGGTAGAGGACCCATGTCACTGAAAGGTCTGTTATCCATGAACCTACTGCTCTTAGTGTTCGGTGGTAGGATAGGCCATATTTTCTATACATCTCAGGGGGAATCCCCAGCTATTCTTAGCCACTGTCTTTTCTGCGTTTATACCACAAGGGAATTTTGTACTCTAAACTGACTGGCGGTGAAAGCGTTAAGTTGAGGGGGTTAAATGCCAGCTGTTTATTTTTTTCCTCAAGAGAAAAATGTTTTATTTAGTCCAAAGTACAGGCGAACTGACAGGTGATGATAAAGGTTTGGTATTGTTGTTACTGTATTCATTCATTCATTCATTCAAACAGCCATTCATTTAAACTTATTTCATTCATTCACTGAATTATTTCTTCTTCTTCTTTTTTTTTTTTTTGAGGGGGGGGGGGGGTGGGCGGGGGGGGGGGGGGGGTGGTGGTGGTGGTGGTGGTGGTGGTCAAATTGCTTCTTTATTGCTTCGTAAATTTTCATCATCAATTAGTCCCCTAATCATACTACAGCTGGAGACTATTAATTGCTTCATTACTGCTTGGTAAATTTTAATCATCAATTAGTCCCCTATTCATATAACAGCCGGAGACTATTGCTTCAGTAAAAAAAAAAACACACAAAAAAACCACTGACCACTTCAACAGAGAAGACATCGGAGTAAAAAACAAACAATAAACCCGACACATCTTAATCAATGGTCGTTGACCACAATAGGCGGAACGTGTGACAACGAAGCAGAACGTATATGATTGACAACGATGGGGTTGGGGATTGGGGGGGGGGGGGCGGGTGGGGGTGGGGGGTGGACAACGACTGCTGGGAAACAGGGAAATGCGGGCGTGGGTGAGTGAAGAAGTGGAATGAACTTGGATGAACATTCCCGGAGACACAAACTTGGCTTGACCCCCATGTTGTAAAACCTGATAACTGGGATGCACATCGTTCCCGAATACACAAACATGTAAAACCATGATAAGTGGGATGAACATTTCCAGGAGACACAAACATGTAAACCATGATAAATGGGATGCACATCATTCCCGAATGCACAAACATGTAAACCATGATAACTGGGATGAACATTCCCGGAGACACAAACATGTAAACCATGATAACTGGGATGAACATTCCTGGAGACACAAACATGTAAACCATGATAACTGGGATGAACATTCCTGGAGACACAAACATGTAAACCATGATAAATGGGATGAACATTCCTGGAGACACAAACATGTAAACCATGATAAATGGGATGAACAGTCCCAGAGACACAAACACGTAAACCATGATAACTGGGATGAACATTCCCGGAGACACAAACATGTAAACCTTGGTAACAGGGATGAACATTCCCGGAGACACAAACACGTAAACCATGATAACAGGAATAAACATTCCTGGAGACACAAACATGTAAACCATGATAAATGGGATGAACATTCACATAGACACAAACATGTAAACTTTGACAAATGGGATGAACATTCCCGGAGACACAAACATGTAAACCCTGATAACTGTGATGAACATTCCCGGAGACACAAAAATGTAAACCCTGATAACTGGGATGAACATTCACGGAGACACAAACATGTAAACCATGACAAATGGGATGAACATTCCCGGAAAATGTAAACCCTGATAACTGGGATGAACATTCCCAGAGACACAAACACGTAATCAGTGATAAATGGGATCAACATTCCTGCAGCCACAAACATGTAAACCCTGATAACTGGGATGAACATTCCCCGGAGACAAAAACATCTATTGACCCCATAATGTAAACCTTGATAACACAGAGGTACGGCCTACCCATCACCATTTTCATCGTTCACACACACACACACACACACACACACACACACACACACACACACACACACACGCACGCACACACACAGTCACACATACCCAATGGCAGCAATACCACTAACAATGATTAGTTAGAGCACAGTCACTGGGCTGACCCTGTATAATCCATGTCAGAATTCGGTGAGGGGAAAATGATGTAAACTCCAACACACCCAGTGTAGGCTATATTTCAATCCCGAAAACGGAGTACGGCTGACTAAATGGCTTGGCTAAATAGGATCACACATATGTAAAAGCCTGCTCACTGGGGAAAAAAAGTGAAGGTGTGATTGCAAGCCACCAACGCGGATGACCCGAGCTTTGTACAACGATGCATTCGAATATCAAATAGGATTAAGATATGGAATAAAACCCCAATAAAACACCCCAAAAACCTCCGACATCAAAATGACCAAAATAACACAATTTGGAAAGTAACATCACAAGTCTTCGTGTGATACGCCAGTAAGCGAACGGATGCAAGATGGGACAATACGATAGAACATGACGAAATATAATTCATTAAGGACAAATTAATGTGATATGTGACAGTGATGACATTTTGACATATAAATATGAATACAATTATTTCACGTATAAACATGAATACAATCACTTTGATGTCGTTCGAAAGGGATTCTATTTCCTATCCATTAGCGTGCGTGGGAAATCGTAAAGTTTCTTAAACGGCAGTGCTAAAATACACAAGCAAACAAAAACCCGTACATTTTTTTTTTTAGTCTTAGCGAATAAACCGGAGTATAATTGAAGTCGAAAAATCAAGAAAACTTTATAAAAAAAGAAAAAGAAAAAAGAAAAAAAAAGAAGAAATGAGACTTTAGTCCTAAAACGAATAACTAAGAAAATGGTTGACAATTGTTAAAAGTTTACATGCCATGTTTTCAGACTGCCTCGTTAGTTCAAACGTACCCAACAAACGTCATGCACACAAACAACGCACTGCAGTTCAACATACTCTTAAAAGGCAATCAAACAATTCATTCATACGATCAGTGGCTCAGCACGCGTGCAGAGAAAACAACGTCAAAGCAACATGACATCGTTGATTGCAGGATGGAGGGAGAGAGGGGTGGGAGGATGGAGGTGGGAGGGAGGGTGCGGGGTGGTAGGTGAAGGGTGAGCAGCTGCTTACAGAAATACAACCAGTCCGCTGCATGCACGGGATTCAAGTGTAGAAAACGCAAAGCAACATTTAACCCCTTGACTACTGTATGACAAGTACGCTCGTCACCTCACCGAGATAAAAATTGAGTTCACAGGTCTTGATGTCAAACACCGTTTTTAATTTGGAATTATTTTTGAGGCTGCATTACCTTTGGTCATCGGAACCAATTATATAATTGAGATGCGCGCACAAAATGTTGGAAAAGCCACAGAAACTGATGCCACGTTGACGTCACCTAAACAAGAGTCAGCAGTCAAGGGGTTAAAGCACAATTCGGGTAGCAAGAAGGGGAGAGGTTTGAGGGACAGGAAAGGCAAGTAAATGTACGTAGTGCGACAAAAAACAAAAGCAAAAAGGAAAACCATGGACTACATCTGTACTAGCCATTCATCGTTCATAGCGTGAACACCGACAGAACGTCTTCAGAACAGGGCTTCTTCTCTTTCTGCTGAAGACGATGACGGAAGACTTTTCACGTGACCACCACGGGGTTGGTATACGCCATGCTACTTTCTTTCCCCGAGGAATGTGGTTGTGCAGGATCCGCAAACCTGCATCTGCAATTCTCAGGAGCACATGGTCAAAGAAATCAACCAGCATCTGTTGCATCCGCTTGCAGTCTTCACCACCATCGTGGGATGGGCAGGGAGCGAGGAGGGCCTCATTTCCTGCTGCCGTTGTTTCTTTCCTTCAGTTGTGTTTTTTTTTTCTTTTGGTGTCACAGAACCTGGGGCATTTTGTTTTCTATATTTCGATGACGATGAATGGTGATGGAAGTGATGAAGATACTGCTTTGGGATCCGTTTAGGTTTGGGACTACTTGACACGATTGTACTCTCATAATTATGTCCCGGCGACAACCATGTTGAGATATTCGGACACCTGTAGTAATGGTGTGGAAATCTGAGCAACACACCCCAAAAAGCATCCATAAAGTGGACGACCCTCGACTTTGTGGTCCCAGATTTCCCCTTTAACTATGTTCTTTTTTTTCAGACGTTGATCTATGTTATTTTTCTCTTTTTTACCCATCCATCCATGTTCTTTATTTCTTTTTTCCCCGTCCATCTATCTATGTTTTTTTCTCTTTTATTTCCACACATCTATGTTCTTTTCTTTTCCAACCTTTAATCTTTTTATATAAAGAGCCGGGCTACCTTTCTCCATTCGATTCATTGCCAGAAGCAAGATAAGACCTCAACAAGAATGAAATCAGACTTATTATAAAAATCACTAACTTTTTTTTTCTATATTTCCCACAAAAGAGAGACAGACAGACAGACAGAGAGAGAGAGACAGAGAGAGACAGTGACAGAGACAGAGAGACAGAGAGAGACAGACAGACACAGAGACAGAGAGATGGAGAGAGAGACAGGGAGAGAGAGCGAGCCACAGAGAGAGAGAGAGAGAGAGAGAGAGAGAGAGAGAGAGAGAGAGAGAGAAGAAGAAGAAGAAGAAGAAGAAGAAGAAGAAGAAGAACGGGTACGCATGAGGTTGGTCAAATTTCTGTTTCCCGCTCAACAGACAGCATTCCGCCGTCTCTCTCTGCCTCTGTGTCTCTGTCTCTCAACGATCGGATCTTGCTGTCATTTTATGGCAATCTTTTTTTTTTTCACCCCAATTTTTTGTTTGTATATAAAGCAGCATCGAACGATAATTAAGACATAAAAAATCCTGCAGTTTTCTTTTTGTTTTTACTCTTTTTTTCTGAAAGAAAGTAACGGTTAATTGCACAGAAAACCACAAAAGACAGACACAGAATCGGAATGTGTACTATAAATAATGGTTTAATCCACAGACAATCCAAAGAAGACAGGAGACCAAACGTTTGAGAAGAACACTGGCAATATTCCATGGTGAAAAAGAAGAGAAGGGATATGACTGATAGAATAAATATCTTCGTGGATCTCCAAGCTGTACAACGAAGCAAACAAATAAATAAAGAGCGAAAGAAAATGTTATTATTTTATCCAACCCTCCACACTTTCTTCTCCCACACACAAACACGCTTGCGCGCACACTTGCGCGCGCGCGCGTACACACACACACACACACACACGCATAACTATCAAATTCAATAAGAAAACAAACAAAAGGAAAGAAGGAAAAAACACAACCCCAAACACAACCCCAAACTCCACGAAAACAGCTGAAATATTACATGCTCCATTCTCAAAAGAAACAAAAAGAAAACTACAACAAAAGAAAACGCTCCACAAAATCACAAGCTTTAACAGAATGTTACACAACTCACGAAATAAGTTGCGAAGAAGTGCAAGAACAAAAAAAAAAAGAAGAAGTACATCTGCACAGTCATCAATAACTCAACAGCCTTTTCAAAAACACCCCAGAGTTAAACAAAAGCAGTTGTTTCTATTCAGCAAGCAGACAAACATGAAGACTATCGTTAAGCCAAGAGTTTAGAGCGGTGCAAGAAAGAACAGTGACATTGCAAGTGAAACAAAACGAGCAAAGAATAAAAATATTATAAAACAAAATGTTAATTGTATGTTGAAAGAAATGCCACAAGTTTTGTGACGCTAAAGAGACTACACATGCACGCACCCAACATCTCCCCCACAAACATAGATTCAACCCACAAGTAGTAGGGTATACAAAAAACAACAACTGATGCTAGTAATCAGAATAAAAACACTAACATAAAAGTTCAAAAATAATTCTGAACGACATCAAAGACGAACACTATTCACTTGTCACACTCAGTAACCTACGTCGTTACAAATCCAATGTTACGGTTGCTTTTTGTACGCAGACCTAAAATGTCAAGTTGCAATAGTAATAAGAGAGAAAAAAGGGGGATATTTTAGATCTTAGACTGCCGTCGATATTCAAGGCAAGTTTAGAAACTAGCTACACGAGACACTGCAATCATTTACCCGAAAGAATTTCACAAAGTACTGCGATATACATAATGTATCATACAACGAGTTACGATTAGGGATTTCAAACTGAAACCAGTCACACGAAGACCACAAATAAAAACTGGCATCAACAGAATGACGCGAGCTGTGAAGTTAGTGACCGGTCACCAGACCAGTTAGACACGTACTGACTACTTGAGACAACTGGCTCACGCACTCAAACTGTAATTCTGAAGTGGAGGCCTCTGACAGTCTAGCACTGATGTTGTGGCCATTCATCCCTTGTACCACTTCCTGCATACTGATAAACATCACCCTGTGCTCATTAAGTTTTAAACATGTTTCAAAATGCTGTGAAGCCTAAAATAATAAGTGAAATGATAACTTTTACGATTCCAAATGCATGTGACTGTCTTTACACACAAAGCCACTCACCAGGAAATTTTCTCTCAGTTCCACATTAAGTGTTGTTCCTGAATTTGATGAGACAGCTCTTTCACATACAGAATTGTTTCGGAATTCTCAGTTGAAGAAAAGTTTGGAGCTAAGCTTGGACGCAGTATAATTTGGGTTCAAAGCTTGAAACCAAACGCTCAGTGCACTTGTCAAGGTCTGACGTTATTCCAGCATTGGGTATCCATTGCATATCTTCCATCTGTCTTTCATAAAACCAACTGTCCTGCATAAAATCAACGTCTGTATACTGCTATCTTCCTAAATAGATTCACCACCTGTCCTTAAGAAATTACCATATGTCCTGGATAAAATGACCACCTGCAAATTACCACCTGTCTGTAATAAATCTACCTTCCTGTCCTTAGTAAAATTACCATCTGTCTTTGGATAAAATTACCCAAACCCCACCCCTCAACCCCAAAGTGTTCAAAACTCTTTTCCACTGAAAATTCCTTTCGAAGAACCAATGTGGAGGCTCAAAGCTATTTTCATCATGCACCCCATCACTTTTATTCCCTGACAACCGACCCAAACATAGCACTTTCCATCCCCCCCACCCCCCGCCCTGCACCATCCTGTCCTCTCCACAAAGCAAAACAAATACTGTATCCAACCAGCTCCCCAATGAAGAAAGCTGTGCTACATTATATCGATCTGTAACAGATGAACTAATCAGTGGCAAAACCAGTTACCCCGAATCACCTCCAAACAGTCTCGGGAAATGCACAGACAGCAGCTGTCCTGCCTACAGAAGTTAAAACACAGTGGGGCGATCAGGGGCGTTTGGTCTCAGAGGCCAGCCAGTCAGAGTAAATGAGTAGCCACACTCCCGAAGAGCTAATACCGATATGCAACCCCACAGAGGCCCCAACACCTTATTAGGGGGTGTGTGGTGTGTGTGTGTGTGTGTGTGTGGTGGGGGGAGGGGGAGGGGGGGAGCGGCGTTGGGAGAAAGATGTTTTTCGTTTTGTTTTGTTTTGTTTTTTCTTCAATGTTCTGCGTGCCATCTTATAAACTCGTGTGCTTTTTGAACTTCTGCTTCCATGCGTATGTTTGTGTGTGTGTGTGTGTGTGTGTGTGTGTGTGTGTGTGTGTGTGTGTGTGTGTGTGTGTGTGTGTGTGTGGTTCTTTGTTTGTGAGTGCACACGCTACTTCTGGAATGATGGATGTGTGACTTTAAAAAAATGTAAATGACATGAACTCCTTGCCTGAGAGTTGTCAGCGTGAGTCTGCATCATCATCATCATCATTATTATTATCATAAATCACCACCATCATCACCACCACCACCACCACCATCATCACTCTTTTATCACTCTCAATTCTCATCATCACATCAAAGCAGTTCACAGCTCAAAGTCAGAGCTGTCGCGGGACTCGACACTGAGGTCCCCGTCCCCCCAGCTCTTGCCCGAGGAGTCGAAGCTGCCCTGCTGCATGCCCAGGGACTTCCAGTAGCGGACCTTCTTACTTGTGGGTTTTGGCTGGTTGGGGTTGGGCGTCTTCATGCCGTTGTTGCGCAGGATCTCCAGCAGCTCGAAGCGGAAGGAGGACACGTCCTGCTTGAGCTCGTTGATGTCGTCCTCCGTCACGCCCTCGCCGCCCTGCCGCGTGCGCTGCTTGTGCATGATGTAGCGCTTCACCAGGTCACGCATCACCGCCTGTGAGGAAAGCACACCGCTTCTGTGCATATATGTTATGGATTACCAAGATATATGCACAATGGCTGTGTGGGAAGCACAACGCTTCTGTACATTTTGGAAGCAGGGCTCAACTTCTGGAGACGTTTTCTCTTCCAACACCTGTGGGAAGTGCTGTGCATCCAGAATCGGCCTCTTCTCCCATATGAGGACACACACCGACAGGTAACCCTGCCTGCCTGCCTACTCATCCGTAGGTCCGACGGGAGACTCCATCACACACACACACACACACACACACACACACACACACATGGATGGATTACCAAGATACATACACAGTGCCTGCAGGGGTAACACATCGCTTCTGTACATATACGTCGTGGACTACCACGATATATACACAGTGCCTGCGTGGGAAGCACATCAATTCTGTACATATACGTCATGGACTAGCAAGTTAAAAACACCACCTGCAGAGGAAACACGACGCTTCTGTACATATTGCCAAGATATATACAGTGCCTATATAGGGGGAGGTAGGACGTGGGAAACACGCTAGAGGGACGCTGAACTGAACGCTGAACGACTTTAATGACTCAGGCCAACAGCCCCTATCATGACATTTGTGAGAATAAAAAAACAACCACCCAAAACCCCCAAAAAACATGTCCATTATATTCAGCCGTCTAACAGACAGACGCACACACACACACACCTTCACACGTCAAACAATAATCCAAACATACACTTTGTCATACTCATCCATTCACACACTCACATTCTAATACCTGCCTACCACACACGCCCATCCTAAAAAAAAATTAAAAAAAAAAAATCATTCACACTGACACCCACAGACAGGCATGCCTATCATCGCACGAAAAAAAACAACCCCAAACCCCCACATATGTTAACTCGACAGGAAACGACCAACTTGCATGCTATTTGAAGTGGGACTTTCATTCTAGTGCTATTCTGCTAATGCTCTTTTCCTAAAGGCCTGAACAACGAATTTTGCCACACTAACTGATCTGGGGAGTCAACATTAAATAGTTTAGAGAGCCTTTTATCTGTGCCAATATAAAGGGTGAAACAAGGTAAAAATTTCCTACGGATATCAGAGGGAGAGAGAGAGGGAGGGAGGGAGAGAAAGGGAGAGAGGGAGGGAGGGAGAGAAAGGGAGAGAGAGGGAGAGGGAGGGAGGTAGACACACAGAGAGAAACACACAGAAAGAGACTGATTGATAAAAATTCAACACACACATGAGCGCTCCCCCCCCCACCCCCCGACGCGCGCGCGCGCGCACACACACACACACACACACACACACACACAGCCTGCTTACCTGGTATTTCATTTCCCGCTCATTGAGTTTTTTCACAATTTTCTGCAAAATGCCAAAAAAACAGGAAATATTTGAGAAACCAAGTTTTCCAGAGAAAAATACTCATAAATAAGACTAACGAACTGATACTGATAAAAAAACAAACAAACCAATAACAACAAAACAATAACAACAACAAATACAACGGTATTAGCACCCGAAAGGAAATATAAAAAAAAAAAAAAAATGCGAGAAAATGAAAAGTAGAAGGCAAGAAAGAATCAAGGACAGAAGGAAAGATCAAAGACAGAAGAAAGAAAGAATCAAGGACAGAAGGAAAGAAAGAATGAAAGACAGAAGGAAAGATCAAAGACAGAAGGAAAGAAAGAATCAAGGACAGAAAGAATCAAGGACAGAAGGAAAGAAAGAATGAAAGACAGAAGGAAAGATCAAAGACAGAAGGAAAGATCAAAGACAGAAGGAAAGAAAGAATCAAGGACAGAAGGAAAGAAAGAATCAAGGACAGAAGGAAAGAAAGAATCAAGGACAGAAGGCAAGAAAGAAAGGAAGAAAGAAGGAAAGAAAGAATGAAAGACAGAAGGAAAGATCAAAGACAGAAGGAAAGAAAGAATGAAAGACAGAAGGAAAGAAAGACAGAAGGAAAGAAAGAATCAAAGACAGAAGGAAAGAAAGAATAAAAGGAAAGAAGGAATCAAAGAATCAAAGACAGAAGGACAGAAAGAATGAAAGACAGAAGGAAAGAGAAGGAGGACAGACGGAAGCAACGGCGGATGGAAGGAAGGAATAGAGACAGAAAGAAAGAAAGAAAAAAAGATGTAAATCTAGCAAGCAAGAAAACGAGAAAAAAAAGACAGAAAGAAAGAATGGAATGAATGGCAGAAAAGAAGAACAGAACGAAAGAAGGATGGAGGGAATGTGGGAATGAAGGAAGAAATAAAAGAGGGAAGCATTCAACCAACCCAACACACACACACACACACACACACAGAGAGAGAGAGAGAGAGAGAGAGAGAGAGAGAGAGAGAGAGAGAGAGAGAGAGAGAGAGAGAGTAAACAACTCATCTTCTGTGTTCGTGGGCTGCAACTCCCACGAGTGGGCTTTTACGTGTATGACCGTTTTTACCCCGCCATGTAGGCTGCCACACTCCGCTTTCGGGGGTGTGCATGCTGGGTATGTTCATGTTTCCATAACCCAACGAACGCTGACATGGATTACAGGATCTTTAACGTGCGTATTTGATCTTCTGCTTGCGTATACACACGAAGGGGGTTCTGGCACTAGCAGGTCTGCACATATGTTGACCTGGGAGATCGTAAAAATCTCCACCCTTTTCCCACCAGTCGCTATCACCGAGATTTGAACCCGGGACCCTCAGACTGAAAGTCCAACGCTTTAACCGCTAGGCTATTGCGCCCGTCAAATGAAATAAATCAATCAATTAATTCAGAAAATAAATGAAAATAAAAATACACATCTCCACAACATCCCCCCCCCCTACCCCCCCTCCGCAGAAGAAAAAGAAAAAGTTACCCTGATGCTCTGCCAGCGGTTGTGTTTCTGCTTGGTGGAGCAGAAGCAGAGCTTGTTCTTGAACCAGAGGAGGATGTAGTAGAGGCTCTTGGGGCTGGGGATGATGTTGAAGGGGGTGGGCAGGGTGCCGCTGTCGTCAAAGTAACTGATCCACAGCTTGGAGCGCGCGAACTTCCACTCTTCGTCAGCTTGGCTCTGGGGGCATACATGGTCACGTGGGTGGGTGGGTGGGTGGATAGAGACGTGGATGGATGTGATATATATCTATCTATCTATCTATCTATCTCTCTCTCTCTCTCTCTCTCTCTCTCTATATATATATATATATATATATATATACAGATGAATGGATGGATTCACGGATGGATGGATATATGGATGGATGGTTATTTGGGTGGATGGGTGGATAGAAAAATGGATGTATATATATACATCAGATACATGGATAGTGGATGAGTGGATGAGTGGATGGGTGGACAGATGGATTCATGGATAGGTAAATGGATGGGGGTGGCTGTTTTATTCGGTGGGTGAATGGAATTTGGGTGGGTGGATGAGTGAGGTGGGTGGATGAGTGGCTAAATGGATTGGTAGATGGTTGGGTAGATGGGTGGGTGGATGTATGGATGGGTGGGTGGATGTATGGATGGGTGGGTGGATGTATAGATGGGTGGATGTATGGATGGGTGGGTGGATGTATGGATGGGTGGGTAGATGGATGATTTGTTGGGTGGATGGATGGATGGATGGATGGGTAGGTAGGTTGATGGATGAGTGGATGGATGGAATTTGGGGAGATGGATGGATGGGTGGGTGAGTGGATGGTGGGTGGGTCGGTGGATAGAAATGTAGATGAATGGATGGGTGGGTGGATGGATATGATCATATGGATGGATGGAAAGGTGAATGGATAGATGGGTGGGTGGATGGATATAATTATATGGATGGATGGATGTGTGGATGAATGGATGAATGGATGGCTGCATAGGTTGGTTGGTTGGTGGGTCAATAGATTGGTGGATAACTGGGTGGGTGGATGTGTGTGCGGATGGATGGATGGATGGTTGGATAACTGGGTGGATATGTGGATGGATGTATAGGCGGGTGGGTGGGTAGGTGGATAACTGGCTGGATATAAGGATGGATGGATGTAAGGGTGGATGACTGGATGGATATGTGAATGGATGGATGGGTGGGTGGATAACTGTGTGGATGTGATTCACACACACCCATACCCCCACACACACCCACACCCACACACTTAACCGCCCACCCCCTTCCCTTCAGTATCCCTCCCATCCTACTTCCACGACCTTCCATCTTCCACATGTTTTCTTTTTTCCCGCCTGTCACTGAGAGCGGAGGAAAAACACCGAATTGAACACAGCTACCCGAGACGTTCGTGTCTTCCCTCCCCTCCTCTACACCCCCTCGCCCCCACCCCTAACCTCCACCCACCCCGCCACATGTGTGTGTGTGTGTGTGTGTGTGTGTGTGTGTGTGTGTGTGTGTGTGTGTGTGTGTGTTTGAATGTTGTCTATATGTATGTAAGGACTGTGCTTTTTGGGTGTGGGTGCAGAGTTTGCAAGGAACACGTTGGTGTTTATATGTGACATTGATGTAATGTGTCCACATGTTTAGCAAAAAATCCAGAGTAGATTTCTGGATAGCGTGCTTTGAAAGTATCCATTATTAGTAGTATTAATATCAATATTAGTAGTTGTTGTCGTAGTAGTAGTACTATCATTATTATTATTGTATAATGATAATTAGTCGTGTTCGACAATGACCATCACAACAGAGGAGGCAACTGCTGTCCCGACTATCTGTGCCAGAATTTGATTACAGTGGAGAGTGTCTTGCCCAAGTTACATCCCCACTCTCTCGGCCAAGAAGGATTTAGGACAGTCGGCGTTGGGGTGGTTCCCAGAGACCAGCAAGCCCCTTAAGGCTGCAGCACTAAGAGCCAGTGCTATTTTGCCTCCAAGTTTGAGAGTCATAGTCCTTGACAAAAGACCAAACAGTAAACGACTTCCCATTGCAATGGAGAAACCATTGATCATATAGCTCTCACTTTGCTGATGGCCCAGTTGTAAACTTGTGTGTCAATAAACTGAGTGTTGGGACAACTAGCATTATTGTCGTTACTATCATCAAAATATATAGTCAGCAGACAGACTGGACGTTTACATACATAGATGAGCTGGTAGGAGTTGTTCATCATGGCGATGAGCATGTTGAGCAGGACGACGAGAGCGATGTAGGAGTAGGTGCCGAACATCAGCTTGCCGATGATCTCCGTGAACTCGTGGTGGAAGCGGGGCTTCAGCTCGGCGTGCTCCAGGTCCACCAGCCCGAAGATGGCCCAGTAGAGACTCTGCAGGATCTCGAACAAACTGTTCAGAAAAAAACAAAAGATTATTTTGCTGCCTCATCATCTGCACCGTTTCCCACGCCGCTCATTCCGAGTCCCCAAGACACCCAAACCCGGCTTCCTCTGTCGCGGTCTCAGTGCGGGCAGTCCACAGGGAACCATCGAAGTTAGGTCGCGAGGAGGCCACACATCAGTGGAGACCCTGCACTGCTGCTGAGTCACTTCGGTGGTGTTCGGTAGTGCCTGTTCTGATTTAACGCACTCAGGACACCACCTACTAAGCCCCCTACTGACGACAATAATGGTTTAGTCGCGGAGCCAGACTGACTGAGCGTCTCCCCCAGAGTGGAGACCGCCACCACGTCCCTCCAACGGCAGTCCCCCATAAATCCGCCGACAAACAACAGAATATGGCCCAGTACAGACTCTGTAGAATCTCCAACAAACTGTTACAAAAGGTGGCCTGGTACAGACTATAGAATCTCCAACAAACTGTTACAAAAGGTGGCCTGGTACAGACTATAGAATCTCCAACAAACTGTTACAAAAGGTCTGGTACAGACTGCAGAATCTCCAACAAACTATTACAAAAGGTCTGGTACAGACTGCAGAATCTCCAACAAACTGTTACAAAAGGTCTGGTACAGACTGCAGAATCTCCAACAAACTGTTACAAAAGGTCTGGTACAGACTGCAGAATCTCCAACAAACTGTTACAAAAGGCCTGGTACAGACTGTAGAATCTCCAACAAACTGTTACAAAAGGTCTGGTACAGACTGCAGAATCTCCAACAAACTGTTACAAAAGGCCTGGTACATACTGCAGAATCTCCAACAAACTGTTACAAAAGGCCTGGTACAGACTGTAGAATCTCCAACAAACTGTTACAAAAGGTCTGGTACAGACTGCAGAATCTCCAACAAACTGTTACAAAAGGTCTGGTACAGACTGCAGAATCTATTACAAACTGTTACAAAAGGTCTGGTACAGACTGCAGAATCTCGAACGAACTGTTGGGGAAAAAACCTCTTGTTGTTTGTAAGGGATTGTGCATTACATATATATATATATATATATATATATATATATATATATATACATATAGATAGATATATATATAGATATAGATATATATATATATCTGTGTGTGTGTATGTGTGTGTGTGTGTGTGTGTGTGTGTGTGTGTGTGTGTGTGTGTGTGTGTGTGTGCATCACGACAGGACTTAATATGAGACTCTCTTGTCGACCTGTCGAAGTCACTGTATTTGCATTGTGTATGACAGGTTCCAAAACAATAACAAAACAACAAAAGCAAAAAAAACAACAAACCCAACAAACAACAAAAAAGCAACAACAAAGACACACACACACACACACACACACGCACACACACAGAAACCCAAAAACTCACTTCGCAAAACTGCGGAACTTGCGGTCGCACGAGATATCCTGCTGCTCGCGCGTCCCGAGGGAGCACTCCCGCGCGTGCACCTCCGAGTAGTACCAGTACAGGTGGTTCAGCCCGCAGGCGAACGAGAAGAGCACGAGCAGGAAGATGACGAAGAACTTGAGGATGTCCATCAGCATGCGGCCCAGCGAGATCTGCAGCGGGCCCAAGGAGGGGTTGACGGTGAACATGTAGATCAGCTTCAGAGAGCTGAAGATGTTGGCGGCAGCAAACATGGCCTCGGCCACCAGGTTGGGGTCATAGGCCGGCCACTTCTCGCGGGGCAGGTCGGCGCTGGGGTCACCTCGCTTGCGCTCCTCCTGGACCTGAGGATACGTACGGTACGATGCAATGCAGTGCAGTGCAGTATAGTACAATACAATTCAATACGACGCGATTCGATACGATACAATACAAAACCGTTCAGAGCAGTACAATAAAATACAATACAATACGATACGATACAACACAATATGAAACGATACAACACAACACGATACGATACAACACAAAACGATACTACACAACAAGACAATACAATACAGCGCAGGACGATCGATACGATACAATGTGATGCGGTACAATGCGATGCGATACAATGCGATGCGATACAATGCGATGCGATACAATGCGATGCGATACAATGCGATGCGGTACAAAACAATGCAGTGCAGTGCAGTACAATACCAACAATGCAATACAGTACAACACAGCACAATACACAAAACGATATGATGAAATACAATACAATAGGATATGATACAGTACGATACGAAGAAATACAATACGATACGATACGATACAATACAATACGATACGATACGATACGACGAGACTATACGATACGATACAATACCATACGATATAATACCATACAATACAATACAATACGATACAATACAATGAAATACAATACAAATACGATACATTACGTTACAATACGATACAATACGATACGATACGAAGCAATGCAATACGATACGATACGATACGATACGATACAATACGATAAGATACGATACGAAGCAATGCACTACGATACGATACGATACGAAGCAATGCAATACGATACGATACGATACGATACGATACGATACGATAAGATAAGATACGATACGAAGCAATGCACTACGATACGATACGATACGAAGCAATGGAATACGATACAATACAATACAGCACAAATCGACACAATACAGTACGATACGATACGATACAATGATATACAATGCAGTGTGATGCAATACAAAATGTCTCATCACAAGTCACTGGGAACGTTGATTTTATTGACTTTCTGTGCAATTTCGGTTTTATTTATTTATTTATTCATTTTTTTATTGCTTGTCAGATTAACAACTTGTCTTTGACGAAGTCCATTTAGTCATTTTCTTTCATTGTGTTTCTATTCACTCACCTTTCAGCTCCACCCCCTCCTCCTCCGCCTTTTAAACTACAACATTCAAATGTGAAAATTAATACATTAGCAAAATGTATTCATCACCAGCATGTGATGGGACACGAAACAAAATTTCTCTGCGATACAATTCAACACAACACAGCACAACTCGACACAATACCAGTGCAGTACAGTACAGTACAGTATAGTACAGTACAGTACAGTACAGTACAGTACAGTAGCTTACAGATCAGCATCCTACAGTATAGTACAGTACGATACCATACAATATGATTCAGTATGATACAAAACAATACAACACAATACAATATAAAGCAATACAACGCAGTATGGTATGTCACGATACGGTACAATACAACTCCACACAATGCAGTGCAGTACAATACAACATATTACAATACAGCACGGTGCAGTACAGCAAAGTACAGCAAAATGCAGTGCGGTGCAGCACATCGCAACGTAACACAACTCAACACAACACAGTCTATCGGGAGAAAAAGGCAGATAAGAGTCTTAACCATGCCACTTCCTCCTCAACAGCAAAAGAAAAGAAGAAGAAGAAGAAGAAGAAAAAATCCAACACATCAACAACACAAGCGTGTTCATCAGACAGAGTCCAACACATCAACAACACAAGTGTGTTCATCAGACAGAGTCCAACACATCAACAACACAAGTGTGTTCATCAGACAGAGTCCAACACATCAACAACACAAGTGTGTTCATCAGACAGAGTCCAACACATCAACAACACAAGTGTGTTCATCAGACAGAGTCCAACACTTCAACAACACAAGTGTGTTCATCAGACAGAGTCCAACAGTTCAACAATACATGTGTGTCAAGTGTGTTCACCAGAGACTAGCTAACACAACAAGTATGTTCACCACACACACACACAGACAACAGGCAGACAGCAGTGCGCACGGTACCTGTAGGTAGGCCAGAAGCCGAAGGGTGAAGGTGGCGATGTAGAGGGAGTTGGTGGTGAAGTCAGCGATGTTCCACATGTCGTAGATGTACTCCAGGGCACCCTCATCCCACAGCTGCTTGATCTCCGCCCAGATCAGACCTGCCACACCACCACACCACCATGGTGGTTTACTGTCCGTGGACCCCCGAAAACGGGGTATGGCTGCCTACATGGCGGGGTATAAACGGTCATACACGTAAAAGCCCACTCGTGTACATACGAGTGAACATGGGAGTTGCAACCCGCGAACGAAGAAGAAGTGGAAGAAGAGGAACTGTCGGTAGAGACAGAGCAGAAGTCAACAGAAGTTAGTGGTGTGGAGGAGTGAGTCGTTCGGACTTTTGGGATATCCGGGGTCACAAGTGTTTTCCACTGATGATGTCCACTTCCCGCGCGCGCAGACACATGCGCACGCGCGCGCGCGCACACGCACACACACACATGCACACGCGTGCGCACTGTGCACACGCGTTATCTAACTTTTTCTCATCTTTATTTATTTACCATCATCGTCATTGATATTCACCGTCATTTTTCTCTGTAAGTGTTTTCTTTTTTTCGTAGGTTCTCAAGAAGATCAGGCATCTGCTCTTTTTATTAATTTATTTTTTAATAGCTGATGTGCTGCAGCATATGTGGAACTCTCCGCTCGCGTTGACACCACCTTGAAAGTGAAGCTGAAACTGAAACGAAACGAACTTCAGAGTGCAGAAGGTTCGCCTCCGGCCAACTGGCTGAACCGATCAGCTGTCAGTGAGACGGGCTCAGGCTGTGGCGTGACACTGAACACACAATGACATTGTGGGGTGATGGCCTTGAGGTATCGCGTCCGCCCAGGAAGCGACAACTTCTGACCGCGCTGGCTCCAATCCCATCCTAGCCAGTATTTTCTCTCCCCCCTCCACTCCACTCGACCTTGAGCGGTGGTCTGGACGCTAGTCATTCGGATGAGACGATAAACCGAGGTCCCGTGTGCAGCATGCACTCAGCGCACGTAAAAGAACCCGCGGCAACAAAAGGGTTGTCCCCGGCAAAAATTCTGTAGAAAAATCTACTTCGATAGGAAAACAAAATTGAAGGCAGAAAAAAATCACGCCCCACACCCCCCCCCCCAAAAAAAAAGAAGAAAAAAAAAGAGAGAAAAAAAAAAGAAAAAAAAGGAGGCGCTCTCAGTGTAGCGACGCGCTCTCCCTGGTGAAAGCAGCTCGGATTTCACACAAAGAAATTTGCTGTGACAAAAAGAGAAATGCAATGCAATGCAATGCAATACAATGCAATGCAATACAACCCAGTTGGTGTCCGCGCCCATCCTCATAGCCCAATCCCCAGTCTCTGACTCTCTCTGTCTCTGTCTGTCTCTCTGTCTCTGTTTCTCTGTCTCTCCCACCGTGATGTCGTTGGGAACACACACAAAGCCGCCTGTCGTCCAGTTCCCACAGGCTCTCATGGCTGCTTTCGTCTGATTGCATTTTGGCTTTCCGACTGAGTGAGCAAGAATGTCAAGAAAGAAGAAAAGAAAAGAAAAAAAGAAGAAGAAAAAGTGAGAGAAAAGGACACAGACACACGCACGCACGCACACACGCACACACACACACACACACACACACACACACACACACAGAGCAGTTGTTGCTTATTCAATTTACCATCATGAAATAAAATCGTGATTTGAAATGAAACCTTGACTTGACAGACAGACACAGAGAGAGAGAGAGAGAGAGAGAGAGAGAGAGAGAGAGAGAGAGAGAGAGAGAGAACTCAGAACTCAAAACGTTTTTATTCAAGGATTAAGATTTTAGGCATTGCCTATTCTTCCAATCGGGAGAGAGAGAAAGAAAGAGAGAGAGAGAGAGAGAGAGAGAGAGAGAGAGAGAGAGAGAGAGAACGACAGTTTATTCAATAAGGCCATGGCTCCATTTGAAGGAGTGATTACATATTTTGTATGAATAAATCTACACAGGGATATAATCTTACTACATGGAGAGAGAGAGAGAGAGAGAGAGAGAGAGAGAGAGAGAGAGAGAGAGAGAGAGAGAGAGAGAGGGAGGGAGAGAGACAGATAGATAGATAGATAGATAGAGAGAGAGAGAGAGAGAGAGAGAGAGAGAGAGAGAGAGAGAGAGATACTGCTGCTGGCAACATCCCAAACGCCAAACCTCTAAAAGCATGCTATAAATCAGAAAAAAAATATTGAGACACACACGGATAAGAAGTACCAATGACAAAAGTCCTGATAATGCTGTCGAGCGAACTAAGCCACATGTCTCTTCACCCACAAAAAACAAAATGCATGTTGATCACAACCAGACAAAAGAAGCAAAACACTGTATAAAATTTCCTTCCATTTGAATTAAAGGTGAACCTATTGAACAGGTCTGTGATCAAATTGTTCTCGAAATCATAATCGACAACAATCACTTGGAATCTTTATATAAATTCCCTTTTGCAAAAAGACAGCCCAAGAAACCCATCAACTATCCAAAAATCAGGCATTTCCTTCACCTTCATTCACGGAAATTGTTTTTTCAAGCACATATTCAGTCTACAATAGATTATGCATCAACACTATGGGACTCCGCCCAGTGCGAAAACCATGAAGCCATTACTGAATCTTCATAAACGTGGGCTCAAGCAAGCTGTTACTCCTTAAAAAGACTTCCCTTCTAGACTCAGTCTATATAAACAAGCGAATATCTTCCCACTAATTCCGTCAATTAGAGTACAACAAAGGAATAACAATGCACAAGATTATGACAGGTAATGCACCTCCAACATTAATAAACACACTTTCTGTAAGGTCATCAAGGACGGCCCCACCCCACCCCCACCCCACAGTCCATATCCCAATCCCAAGAATTGTCTAGACGGGCGCAATAGCCGAGTGGTTAAAGCGTTGGACTTTCAATCTGAGGGACCCGGGTTCGAATCTCGGCAACGGCGCCTGATGGGTGAAGGGTGGAGATTTTTCTGATCTCCCATGTCAACATATGTGCAGACCTGCTAGCGTCTGAACCCCCTTCGTGTGTATACGCAAGCAGAAGATCAAACACGCACGTTACAAGATCCTGTAATCCATGTCCGCGTTCGGTGGGTTATGGAAACATCAACATACCCAGCATGCACACACCCGCAAACGGAGTGTGGCTGCCTATGTAGCGGGGTAAAAACGGTCATGCACGTAAAAGCCCACTCGTGTACATACGAATGAACGTGGGAGCTGCAGCCCACGAACAAAGAAGAAGAAGGAGAGAAGACTTGTTCAAATCCAGTTTGGTCCACTCAGGCGCCACCCTATGAAACTCACTCCCAAAAACAATTAACAACGCCATTTCTCGACCACCTTAAAACAACATTACCTTTCCTACCTTATGCCATAATGTGTTATGTAAATAGCTCATTTTATTGATACTGTTTGTCACTTGTGTACTGTCGACTGAAAACCTTTCATTTTGTTCATTTTTTTCCCTATGCGTTTTACTAACACCATGCTTGTGCCTGTGTGTACATGTGTACATGTGTGTGTGTGTGTGTGTGTGTGTGTGTGTGTGTGTGTGTGTGTGTGTGTGTGACCATGCGTGAGTGTTTAAAATTTTTTTAAATTGTTTATTATTTTCCCTGTATTTCTATTAATACTGTGCTTTTAATTTCATTTAGTACTTTGTAGTGTAGGCCACATTCAGGACGGGGTCTGGATGTAAAAAAAAGCAGACCAGTGCTTATCGTTTATCCTCGAAATAAAGAATTTTGTCCTCTCTCTCTCTCTCTCTCTCTCCACACACACATAAAATAATACAAAACAACACAAACAAGAACCCATATATGTATAAGTATATATATATATATATATATATATATATATATATATATATATATATATGGGTGGTGGTGGTGGTGGGTGGTGGTGGTGGTGGTGGTGGTGGTGTGTGTGTGTGTGTGTGTGTGTGTGTGTGTGGTGTGTGTGTGTTATTTGTTATTTTGTATTATTTTGTGTTATGAAAGCGTATCTTTGAATCACATCAGGCTGATGTTGTTCACTGTATTGTATGACCTTGCATTGTAAGTATACTGTATTGCACTACATTGTACTTTACTGTGTAACACGACAAACAAACAAATCAAAAAAAGAAGCAAAAATACACAGACAGACAGACACAGTCCGGGACACACACACACACACACACACACACAGATATCAAGTTGTGCTGGGGACGTCAGCCCTGTCGTAATCCCCAACAAGAAGGGATCTCTAAACAAGAGGGGATCTCTAACCAATCATTGTCATTAGACGTGTGTACCGATCCTCAGCAAAAAAGGAAATAGTTTCAGACTGAGTGACATTTTGTGCCGTGCTCTCCTGATTACTGCGGGGTTCGATTCCGCCATCCGTGTGAATGCCTGAGGCGATTTGGTTTCAACACAATCAGTGCGGGCCGATTACCACGACCTTTCCGTACAGCGGTGCCGGGGACGGTCCACACACCTTGAGAGAACACGCCCAGCCGGGCTCCACAACTAAGCAATTAGTGTCCTCAGTGGCTGCTACAACAAACAATGATAATTATGATAACAATAACAAAACAACAACGATGATAATATACTACTACTACTACTATAATAGATAATAATAATGATAATGATAATGGTAATACTCTCAGTTTCCTTCTTCTCCAACACACCATCCTTGTCAGCTCACTTCGGATGCAAGACGAATGAGAGAGGGAGTGTGGGGGAGGGGGGGGGGGTGAGGAAGAGTGGTGGGGAGGGGCGGCGGAGGGAGGTAAGGAAGGGGTTTAGAGAGAGAGCGGTCGTGAATGATTCATGTAATGTGTAACCTTTTCTTTCATGTAAAGCACCCTGAGCTCTATAAGAATGGGCGCTGTATAAATGTACATTAAAAAAAAAAAGAAAACGAAAAAGAAAAAAAAAAGATAATGACAATGAGAAGAACAACAACAGGAACAACAACAGCAGCAACAACAACAACATTGATTTATGTAGTGCCCTTTGTCTGTAAGAGCGCAAAGCTCTTTCCTTGAAACAACAACAACAAAAACAACAACAACAACAAAAAGCAAAAAAAAACAAAAAAACAACAACCCAACAACAAAAAAACAAAAAAAACCGAACCACCCATGACCACTCTCTCTCTCTCTCTCTCTCTCTCTCTCTTCTTCTTCTTCTTCTCCCAACCCTCATACCTAATGCAAGCAAAATGAGTTGTCATGTACAAGACGGCGTTGTGGAATTAAGAGACTGAGAATGCTTTCATATAGATGAGATTTTAGTGAAGGACGGAAGGCACAGAGGGAGAGAGAGAGAGAGAGAGAGAGAGAGAGAGAGAGAGAGAGAGAGAGAGTCAGATGAACGGATATGATGTGAGAGGAAGGTTGTTCCAGATATTATGAGGAACAGCGAAGAGGAAGAAGCGGTCGTCATAGGTTCTGGTACCGACAAGAGGAATTTTCAGGTGTCAGTCTGAGGAAGAGCGGAGAGACGATGGCCTGTGTATGTTTCACAATCAGAAACAAGAATTACCAAAATAAGATACAATAAGATAAAAAATAAAAATAAACACAATAAAACATTATAAAATAAAACACAATAAAGCATAATAAAATAAAATAAAACAAGTTCAGTTCAGTTCATTTTCTCATGGAGGCGTCACTGCGTTCGGACAAACCCATATACGTTACACCACATCTGCTAAGCAACTAAAATCAAAATGAAAAATAAAAAGAAATAAAATAAAATATAATAAAATCAAATCAAAACTAAATAAAAGCCGACACGACGCAGCACAGTGCAGACAATCCACTGACCAAAACACCACGAATCACCACAAGTTCTATAACCAACAGAAGATCCAAAGAACCAAGCTCATGGATGACCCCTCTTAAACGAGACAACCGTCCTGAAACTAGCTGGGAAGCGAACGACCTTCCTGTGAACCCTCCCGCCTCATAACGACAGGGGGACCTCGCTGTCGGCAGTACAAAGCTGGGCCAACCCCCTGACGTCCCATCAGACAAAAAGACGATAGCGAGAAAAAAAAAACTCGATGCTCCGAAGACCGAATGCCTGTGCACATCATCTTGGGGATGTGCTCTGGCAAGGACAAAAGAAGAAGAAGAAATTAAAAACACACGAAAAGAACATGAAACAAAACATCAAAACACATAAACAAAAACAACAACAACACCCCCCCCAAAAAAAAACAAACAAACAACAACAACAACAAAAAACAAAAAAAAACAAAACAAAACAAAAACAAACAAACCAAACAAACAAACGAAAAAACACAAACAAAACAATATAAGAAAGAAACAAAGTACGAAAACAAAACAAAACGATATTAAAAAAAAATAAAAAAAAAAATTCCACGACACATCTCCCACATAAAAGGTTAAATGTCCCATAGCATTTTACGGACTTCTCAAGTTCAAATCCACTGTATCAAGGCCACAGCACAGCAAGGCGGGGCCCAATCCTCTCCTTCCGCCGTTTTAACCTTCCCCAGCCAAAGTCAAATATCCTATCCACGCCGGAGTGGAGCGAGGAAAACCTTGGGAGTAGAGCACCTTTCCCAAGTACACATGTATGCTAGTCAGTCGTGTCCGGCAATGACCACCAGAACAGCAGAGGGGGCAGCCACGTACACAGCGTCATGCCACAACAGGACCTGGAACCCCCTAGCGCCGGTGAACCCTGGATCACAAGTCCAACGACTGGCCGGCTCCGCCATGGCGCCTTCCACATGTAAACACACAGACAACCTGAACTGAGGAAGCCGACGATCCGAAACCAGATCACGTCAACACGAACAAAAATGTGCGCTGCCTAACGAAAAATGACAACTTTCTGAACTGCTAAAAAAAATACAGAAAAAAACCCTGACCAGTTCTATCAATGCTTGTGACTGTGGCGAGAAATCTGGCCCTTTGTGGTCCACTGGAGAAAAAAAAACCCCGCAACACTGAAATGGAATCAATGTTTAACGGCAATGTAAAATCACACTGAAATTGAATCAGCGTTTGATGGCAATGTAAAATCACACTGAAATTGAATCAGCGTTTGCTTGCAATGTAAAATCACACTGAAACTGAATCAGCGTTTAATGGCAATGTAAAAAGACACTGAAACTGAATCAGCGTTTGATTGCAATGTAAAACACACTTAAATGGAATTAGCGTTTAATGGCAATGTAAAACACACTGAAATGAAATCAGCATTTAATGGCAATGTAAAACACATTGAAATGGAATCAGTGTTTAATGGCAATGTAAAGCACACTGAAATGGAATCAGCGTTTAATGGCAATGTAAAACACACTGAAATGGAATCAGTGTTTAATGGCAATGTAAAAACACACTGAGATGAAGTCAGAAGTCTTTTGAGCAGTCTTGAAGAAAAGTCTTGAAGTCAACGTATTCTAATTTCAACAATAACCACCTCCTAAAATGTATACAATAACCATCTTGTAAGGTTATGTTCATCTGTTTCTGTGGGTCACTAGCATTGATCTAGTTCAGCTGTCGACGATGGTTTCAGAAGAAAAGAAAAAAAAGAGAGTGAGTTAAACACTTTCAAATGTAAGCATTCACAATGTTCGGATGACCTTTTGGTGATTCATAAGCCATCAAATCCCATTTTATTCATGTGCAACCTGTCACAGGTAAAACTGCCCGAAACATTCCTAAAAAAAAAAAAAAAAAAAAAAAAAAAAAAAAATCGGGTGAAAGTGTGTCGGATAAGCAGCATAAATGACAGCCTAGCCTAGCCCCCTGGCTGGGTGATGGTGAAAGGCTTTTTTTTCAGCCAATCAGACTGCTCCAGACACAGACAGCCCAGCAGCACAGTGAAGACAGCCATCTCTTTCCTGACGACACAGTGAAGACAGCCATCTCTTTCCTGACGTCACAGTGAAGACAGCCATCTCTTTCCTGACGTCACAGTGAAGACAGCCATCTCTTTTCTGATGACACAGTGGAGACAGCCATCTCTTTCCTAACGTCACAGTGAATACAACTATTTCTTTCCTGACGTCACAGTGAAGACAGCCATCTCTTTCCTGACGTCACAGTGGAGACAGACATCTCTTACCTAAGGTCACAGTGGAGACAGACATCTATTTCCTGATGACACAGTGAAGACAGACATTTCTTTCCTGGAGTCACAGCGGACAGACACAGACAGACAGCCCCAGGGAGACAATGTGGACAGCCATCTCTTTCCTGACGTCACAGTGAAGACAGACATCTCTTTCCTGACGTCACAGTGATGACAGCCATCTCTTTCCTGACGTCACAGTGAAGACAGCCATCTCTTTCCTGACGTCACAGTGAAGACAGCCATCTCTTTCCTGACGACACAGTGAAGACAGCCATCTCTTTCCTGGCGTCACAGTGAAGACAGCCATCTCTTTTCTGATGACACAGTGGAGACAGCCATCTCTTTCCTAACGTCACAGTGAATACAACTATTTCTTTCCTGACGTCACAGTGGAGACAGCCATCTCTTTCCTAAGGTCACAGTGGAGACATACATCTATTTCCTGATGACACAGTGAAGACAGACATTTCTTTCCTGAAGTCACAGCGGACAGACACAGACAGACAGCCCCGGCGAGACAATGTGGACAGCCATCTCTTTCCTGACGTCACAGTGAAGACAGACATCTCTTTCCTGACGTCATAGTGATGACAGCCATCTCTTTCCTGACGTCACAGTGAAGACAGCCATCTCTTTCCTGACGTCACAGTGAAGACAGCCATCTCTTTCCTGACGTCACAGTGAAGACAGCCATCTCTTTCCTGACGACACAGTGAAGACAGCCATCTCTTTCCTGATGTCACAGTGAAGACAGCCATCTCGTTTCTGATGACACAGTGGAGACAGCCATCTCTTTCCTAACGTCGCAGTGAATACAGCCATCTCTTTCCTGACGTCACAGTGAAGACAGCCATCTCTTTCCTGACGTTACAGTGAAGACAACCATTTCTTTCCTGACGTCACAGTGAAGACAGCCATCTCTTTCCTGACGTCACAGTGGAGACAGACATCTCTTACCTAAGGTCACAGTGGAGACAGACATCTATTTCCTGATGACACAGTGAAGACAGACATTTCTTTCCTGAAGTCACAGCGGACAGACACAGACAGACAGCCCCAGGGAGACAATGTAGACAGCCATCTCTTTCCTGACGTCACAGTGAAGAAGACATCTCTTTCCTGACGTCACAGTGGACAGACACAAGACAGCCCTGACGTCACAGTGAAGACAGACATCTCTTTCCTGACGTCACGGTAAACAAAGACAGACAGACCCGACTTCACAGTGAAGACAGACAGCTCTTTCCTGACGTCACAGTGAACAGACACAGACAGACAGCCCCGACAGCACAATGCAGACAGCCATCTCCTTCCTGACGTCACAGTGGACAGACATGGGACAGAACAGACATGCAGAGCGTGATCTGATTTGCCTAGGAAGAAACGGAACAGGAAAGAATGAAGAAAAAGACAAACTGACAAATGTAATTGGGCACACACACACACACACACACACACACACACACACACACACACACACACAGTGCGCACACTCTCTTCCTCTCCCTCTCAAACACACACACGTACACACAAACTCAAATTCAAAATGTGCTATTCCAACAGAAATGTATATTGCGCAATAAAATGTTACATGCACCACTCGTAACGTATTCACTAAATTATAATGAGTTTACCAAAGGTCATTCCGAAAGCACCGATATCCAAATTCGTCAGTAGCTTATGCATTCAACTCTCCATACACAATTCACATGTTTTGTTTATTTCTTAACGTAGAAAAAGTGATGTATTGAAAATCCACGAGTCACCGAATTTCAAGCACAATTATGCCCTTCATAAATGTTTTATCCTTTTTATTTTTATTATTATTTTTTTTATAACTCAGTTACTACATTATTTTCTTTCTTTATTCCATTGCATTCTCTCTGTAACATTTCTTTCTTTCAGTCAGATGGCTGAGCCGAGCAAGAGTGATCGATCTGCAAAACTGCACAATCTGTAGAATGCAAGACGTCCCCATTATCAGAATTGCAACCAGATAAAAAAACAAACAAACCATTCTTCCTTTAGAAAAATAGCAAAAGATTTTAGGGGAAAAATTAAGGCACACAACTGGCAGACATATGGCAGATAAACAAATCTCTTAAATCTTGGTCAGAAAATTAACGGCTTTCCTTTTAGCAACATCAGAGTGTTCCCCAAATGGTGGGTGATAAATGAACAGCTTTCCTTTCAAACGGCCTGTTTGCTGTGAAGAGAGAAACGGTGGACAGGCACAGACAGACAGCCCTGACGTCACCGTGGACAGACACAGACAGCCCTGACGTCACAGTGGACAGACGTAGACTGACAGCCCTGACGTCACAGTGGACAGACACAGACAACCCTGACGTCACAGTGGACAGACACAGACAGACAGCCCTGACAGACATATCTTTCCAGACGTCACAGTGGACAGACACAGACAGCCCTGACAATACAATGAAGACAGACATCTCTTTCCTGACGTCACAGTGGACAGACACAGACAGCCCTGACAATACAATGAAGACAGACATCTCTTTCCTGACGTCACAGTGGACAGACACAGACAGCCGTGACAGCACAATGAAGACAGACATCTCTTTCCTGACGTCACAGTGGACAGACACAGACAGCCGTGACAGCACAATGAAGACAGACATCTCTTTCCTGACGTCACAGTGGACAGACACAGACAGCCGTGACAGCACAATGAAGGCAGACATCTCTTTCCTGACGTCACAGTGGACAGACACAGACAGCCGTGACAGCACAATGAAGGCAGACATCTCTTTCCTGACGTCACAGTGGACAGACACAGACAGCCGTGACAGCACAATGAAGACAGACATCTCTTTCCTGACGTCACAGTGGACAGACACAGACAGCCGTGACAGCACAATGAAGACAGACATCTCTTTCCTGACGTCACAGTGGACAGACACAGACAGCCGTGACAGCACAATGAAGACAGACATCTCTTTCCTGACGTCACAGTGGACAGACAGAGGGGCAGGACAGACACGCAGACCTCAAAACATGATGGGGAGCAGAAAACATGGACACCTGAATGAAAAGGATAACTGACAAATGTAAATGGGGACACACACACACACACACACACACACGCGCGCGCGCGCACATAAACACACACACACACACACACACACGAGCGCGCGCGCGCGCACCAACACTATACGCAAGTACATTGTGTATGCACATCTCGTAACTTTTCAGAACTTTTCTTCAATCAAACCAAACATCAATCGCTACATTATTTCTATGTTTAAAATCATACAGTCGTTCCTTTTTGACTCACTTGTGTAAACAAAGTGAGCCTATGTTTTAACCCGGTGTTCGGTTGTGTGTGTGTGTGTGTGTGTGTGTGTGTGTGTGTGTTCGTTGTAAACTTTAATATTGTCTTTTTTCTGCAAATACTTTGTCAGTTGACACCAAATTAGGTATAAAAATAGGAAAAATTCAGTTCTTTCCAGTCATCTTGATTAAAACAATATTGCACCTCTGGGATGGGCACAAAAAATAAAAAATGAAGCCTAATTATATACTGTTATATTTATATTTTTTGTATTCTCTAAACTTGGCACTTTGATCTGATATTCTGACACAACAACAAGAGCAGCAGTCATTATTATCATTTTTTGTTCAAACAGGAACTTCTTTTGCTAAGCATGGAAGTTTTATTTATTTTGCAAACGTTTTGGTGCTGATAATAAAAAAGGGAAATTACTCTGTAATTAATGCTAGGGGACTTAATTTGCTTTAAACTGATCTTTCTCATCTTAAACATTACATTTTGAAATTATACTCAATACATAAAAAGCTTGTGTGTTTTACTCTCAGTGTACAGGGCTTTCACTACGTTCATTCGCCCAAGTGGTCTTTTTCGGAAAATACTAAAATCAATACGACGAGTGGACTTTACAGATCTGTTGTCTGAGCCTGAAGGTCATGGGCAAAAATCAATTGCGTACACATATTTATACACATTCAAAGCGCGTGCTCATATTCTTCGCGAACGCGAACGACGCCATTTTGTTTCAAGTTGTTGACCTGTTCGTTCAATTCTATATTCAATGGACAATACACGATAACATGTGATGGAAAGTTGGAGAAGGAGACCGTTAAATATTTATTCAGAGAAAGATTTGTGAACGCCTCATCACTTATTCGATTATGCCCCAAATTGCCATAAAAATATCCACAGAATCAGTCGGAATTCACAGTTAAAAATTGTACACCATGCGAGTTAATACCCTTGAACTGATCGCGATGAAACGAAAAAATTTCCGGTCTTGACTTTTCTCAAAATGAAGTCCTTTTCACTTCTTACGACGTTTAGAAGTACTTGTACTTGGCTCTACATGTTATTAGTTTAACAAAATACTAAATTTTCTTATCAACTTTAAAACTAGAATGAACATAAAAGAGAAATTGAATCGACCGTGTCGTACTACATTCCCGGCGGGTGTAACTAAACTTGTACATCTATCTAGATCTAGTGAAAACGGCTAAATGTTGCAGTGTGATGGCGGCGATAGCCATTAAAAAGAATTTTTTTTTATTGCCCTTAAAGATTTTTTGAATCCTCAAGATATACCAGAATAACATGATTTAAACAGCATTCTCACTGCGAATACCGCAATTGATTTATCGCCCTTCAAAAAAAAGTATGTTCAAATGTTAAATTTTAGAACGTCAGTTAAGGAGCCATGATAGTGTAATGGATAAGGCAGTTTCTTCTCACCCGAACACGCGGGGTTCGAATCTGGTTAGGACTTTTTTTTCTTCTTTTTTTCTTTTTTTAAACGCGAAGCTTTATAATAACAAATACAGAACACATTTTAACGATTAGATTTTTTTTTTTTAAGTGTATCACAAGTGAGTCTTGAAGGCCTTGCCTCTCTTGTTTCATGTCTTCCTTTCAGTTGGATGTACTGAGTGATACATCTCTATTGTGTATCATGAAACATCATAAAAACATTAAAAGAAACGAAATAAATAGCACGCACAATCTAGAGGCGAGTCAGGGTCAACACGAAGCTGTCATCACAAGATTTATCATTTGATATCAGTCTGCTTTGAAATACAGCCAAACATTTTCTGAAAAAGTCCCAAAGAGACCAGTAAATCAGGCTGCTGAACGGCAGGCCAAATGAAAGAACCCCTCTAACCCCTGGGTGAAAAATGAACCTGTAGCTATCTTTTCGACCGGCATGGGAGGAAAAACGTCCCACAGAAAAAAACAACACCCCCAGCGTGTTTTTTTTTTTAACAGGGAAAAACACTCGGTGGATTTTTTCCCTGGCTGTTGACAGCACAACGAAGACAGCTATATCCTTCCTGACGTCACAGTGGACAGACACAGACAGCCCTGACGTCACAGTGGACAGACACAGACAGACAGCCCTGACAGCACAATGTAGACAGCCATCTCTTTCCTGACCTCACAGTGGACAGACACAGGCAGACAGTGCTGACAACCGAAACACACACACACACACACACACACACACACACGCACGCACACACATACACACACACAAGAAGCTGTCATCACAGACAGACAGACAGACATAGGGAGAGAGAGACAGAGAGAGAGACAGAGTGAGAGACAGAGACAGAGACAGAAACACAGAGACAGAGAGAGACACACACACAGAGATACTCAGAGAGAGAGAGAGAGAGACAGAGACAGACAGAGAGAGAGAGAGAGAGAGAGAGAGAGAGAGAGAGAGAGATGCTCAGACTGACAGAAACACAGAGAACGTTGGGCCCCTAAAGAAAGAAAGAAAAAAGTTCGTGTGTCGTTTACGCTTTCATTTCCTCATTGCCATCACCTCACGATTCTACCCCCCACCTCCCTACACACACACACACACACACACACACAATTATACCCCCTCCTCCCAACCCCAGCGCAACCCCCTTTTCAGGGAGATCCATATTTTGTGAAACCTCTGAAGCAACCCTCGGAGAATCACGAACGAGCCATGCAGGCAGGCTGCAGCCCTCGAGTCACGGCCACCTGACAGAATAACTGGGTGACGGGGAAATGGAGAAGGGGGGTGGGGAGTGCGGGATAGGGAATTGGCGGAAGGTGGGGGCAGGGGAATCATAAGGAGGGTGGCTTGGGGGGAGGGGGCGGGGGAGGGGGGGGAGGGGAATGAGGGAGGGATAGAGGGGCACGGAGAGGGGAAGGGGGGGGGGGGGGAGAAGTGAAGAGGGTGAAAAATCGACAACAGCGAAAGAGGGAAGTGGACTGAAAAGAGAAAGATGACGTGGGGTTAACAGCCATTCACTGGTGTAGAACTGGAGCAAGACTGTGACAACGAAATAACACAGAACCTTCGTTCAGACATTTCTGTGACAATACACCTTGTTGTCTTTTATCTGACTGTGACAACGAAATAAATCAGAACCTTGTCAGTGCTTCGTTCAGACATTCCTGTCACAATACACCTTGTTGTCTTTTATTTGACTGTGACAACGAGATAAATCAGAACCTTGTCAGTGCTTCGTTCAGACATTTCTGTGACAATACACCTTGTTGTCTTTTATCTGACTGTGACAACGAAATAAATCAGAACCTTGTCAGTGCTTCGTTCAGACATTCCTGTCACAATGCACCTGTTGTATTTTCACCTTACTGTGACAACAAAGTAAGACAAAGGCATGTGTACACTTTGTTCATATTTTATGTAACACAACACTTGATGTATTTCCATCTGACTGTACACCGAGTGTTCCCCATCGATTGCTGTAACACAGAATTGGTTTATCTGAAAAAGGGCAGCTCAGAAGACTTGAAATTCCAGCAGTTTGTAAACTCTTCACTCGGAAAAGCCCTAATCTGCTGCAAGAACTGCCGCGGACAAAAATGCAAATGAATCTGCAGGGAATCCTGGTTGAGAACTTCCCCTGTTTCTGTGTCTACCCCCCCACCTCCCCAACCCCTGACAGAATCTGTAAGAATCGATGTTATCAGTCCCGAGTCTCGTGAGCTTGCCAGGTCGTTGACTGGGAAGTAGGCCCCGTGCTGTTACCTTCTGGCCCGTTCCTTCAGTGAGGTGGAACCTTTTATATGCTGGCCCTGCTTTCTTCCATGTCAGCCTCTCCCCCCTCTGTTTGTCTGTCTGTTTTCTTAGTTGATATCACGTTGTCGTGACGTTTACACGTCTTTTTCTGGTTGATGATTGGTTAGTTAATGGAAAATATGCTAGGTTTCAGGAAAGAAAACATGTCTTTTTTGGAATAAACACTTTTTTGGTGAGAAATGTTTAAGGCAGGATTGGATTGAGCAAAGGGGACAGAGAAGGGGAGCTCCTTCCACATAAAAAAAGGGCAACCGAAGAGAAAGCTCTTTCACCAAAAAGACTGTGTTTACTCTCGGGACTTTCAGAAAATCTGAAGTCTACAGGCGATCGAAGCTGTCGACCCAGCGTGCACACAGATAACATTCTAAAGGCCTGCTCCACCATGAGCACTGCAGCAAAGTGTACAATCGTTGCCCAGAACCGCGGGCAGAGACCGGGGATAACAAGGGCAAGGAAGGGAATGGAAAAAGAAAGGCTGTGACATTCTCTCTCGTTCTGACCTTTCGGACAAGACGTGCAGCACATTGCTACCCCTTCTGCAGACCATCCAGAGGAAGCTGAGGACAAAGAAGCATTTCTGCTGAATTGATCCGCCCTTTTCCCCCCTTGGCTGCCCTGACATTTGCCATCTTTCGCAAACTTCCATTATGGCCTGGTTCTCCGCTCCCTGCCCGAGTTTTCAGCTTCAGTTTCAAATGACTTGGCTCTCGATTCATGGCCTGATTTTCAGTTTCAGTTTCAAGGAGGCGTCTAAGCTGCTGACTGATCCATATCAACAACATCACATCTGCTTACAAATGCCCCATCTACATATATGGATTAACATTTCTTGAAATTAGGTTTCCTGACATTTTATCATTGTGCAACCAACCAGAAAACAAATCGTTAAAAAAGTAATCATGAATTTCGTTTCGACGATAATGCCATTTTTCATAACATTACCAATAATATGCGTGTATGGGGAGAGTACGTATATATATATATATATATATATATATATATATATATATATATATATATATATATATATATATATATAAATTATAATACAGATAAACAGACACTGACAGATATACAAAGAGATGAGAGTGAGACTGAGCATACACACACACACACACACACACATACATATTCTTACAGATATATACATATATATATATATATATAGAGAGAGAGAGAGAGACAGACAGACAGACAGACAGACAGACAGACAGGAAGAGGTGAGACAGACAAAGCCAGACAGACAGACAGACAGACGGACTGACAGAGAAGTGCACAGACAAACCAGACTGACCAGCGACATAGGCGAGGATGATCCACTCCACGAGAGAGGCGGGCGAGCCACGGAGCTCCCTGTCGATCTTATCCTTCTCCACCTCCGAGGCGTCTCCGCCAATGCGGGCAATCTCCACCCGCTGTGAGACCAGAATCAGCAACACTGCAACAGCCACACAACAGGCAGTGACCAACAGGCAGCAGAGGCCAAATGGACAGCGTCACCGATTGACCACAGGGAGGTGGGGGTAGGGGGGGATGAAGATTCGAGCTATGGCCTTAGATAGGAACAACCCAAGCCAATGGCTCCATATTATAGCATTCTCTTTTCCGTCCAAGGCGATGGCTCCATCTAGGAACATTATCGTTTTCTTCCAAGTCAATGACCCCCTGTGTGAACCTTCTCCATCTCTTCCCAGCCAATATAGGATCAGGAATCTTCTTTTTTGCCCCCAAGCCATTGGCAAGGTAGAAGGTCCCTCTGTTTTTCTCTAAAACCATTCACCTTCTATATTTCTGTTTGTCTATTCCCGTAATCTCCTTTAGGAGCGAAGGGCAACAACAGCACTCCTCCAGCGAACTGATATTCTGGGCTGTCCTCTTTCAGAAGGGACCATGTCCGTACGGCTGCCTTCATCTCATCCTCCGTGCATCTTCTCCAGGTCTGCCGTGGTCTGACACCTTTTTCTTTTCTCTTGATGGTTCCATTCCTCGTGCCTGTCTGGTGATGCTGTTCACAGGTTTGCACAGGGTGTGGCCGATCCGTCTCCGTTACCGATTTGGATTCCTGGCTGGCGGTTCCTTTCCCACTTTAATTCAATTCAAAATACTTTATTGTCTGCTTCAACCAAAACAGAAAATTCTTCTTCGTCTTCTTTTTTCTGCTCACTTAATATGCAACTCCCACGTTAACTCCAATGTACGAGTGGACTTTGACGTGTATCACCGTTTTCACCCCGCCATATAGGCAGCCATACTCCGTTTTCAGCCGTGTCCATGCTGGGTGTTTCTTGTTACATGGAGGACATGATCTTTAACGTGCGTGTTTGATCTTCTGCATGCGTATACAGGCGAAGGTGGCTCATGCACTAACAGGTCTGCACATATGGTGACCTGGGGTACCGGAAAAATGTCCACCCTTTACCCACGTACAACGAAACCGGAGGTCGAACTCAGGAAACTCGACCACCACACCCATGGTTCTTTCACACAGGTCGGCATCACTATTTTGATAGTGGTTCCGGCCACCTAGTGTCCCAAATGTTTTCTCAGACATCTGTTGATGATGAAAATGTACAGTTCGCCAGTGGTTAGCGTTACTGGCGTTAGAAAGAAATTCCTTTTTCTCCGCTGTCACCGATCCCGTTCTGTAATTCTTTTTGCATTGTCTTTCTACCAATAACCTCAACCCTTCACAGATTTTATAATGATAAAAAAAATCTCAAGATGTAACCAGCGGCGTTGGGTTTATTTAGAGATCAGATCACCTGCCTAGCTCCCTCCCCTCCCCCTCCGTCCCCCTGTTTTTTCTGTTAACAGTTGTATATGGACCAGTCGGCACGCTCAGACGCCTCGTTTCGCTGAAACTGCATCTGCAACTGAAGAACCTTCTGGATGCCATTAGCAACATGCATGGACCTGGTTAGCGGAAAGAACCTTCACTACCGCACCCCCTCCATCCCCCTCCTCTCTACCCCTTCGTCCTCCCTCTGGCCACAATGGCCACAATGGCCACGTGTCGGACCCGTCTGTCAGAGGACGGGATGGAAACTGGATCAATGACTTACGGGAAAGAAAGAAAGAAAGAAACATGCAGTAGCCTGTAGAAGATCAGATTTTTTTTTCTCTTCATGATCGACACGGATAGGAAGTGGCTGTCTTGGTGTGACGCATGATTATCCTCTGGTTTGATACGCTATTCATGCCGTTCCAGGCGGCGGAGGAGGGAAGGGGGACAAGAAGGGAGGGAGGGAGGGAAGAAAGGGGGACAGAATGAAAGACACAGGGTGTGAAAGAGGAGGGGAGTAGGGGATGGGTGTTGACGAAGGACAAAAAAAAAGAGGGAGACAAGAAGGGAGGGAGTAAAAGAGAAAAGAGGGGGGTGGGGAGAAAGAAAGAGGGAGTGAAAGGGGAGGGGGCGTGGGGACGTGGGGACGTGGGGGCGAGACAAAGGAAGAAGAACGAGAAAAGAGGGAGACAAAAAAGGAGTGAGTGAAAAAGAAAGGGAAGGGGGAGAAACATAGAGGGAGTGAAAGATGAAAGGGGGGTGGGGGTGGGGTGGGGTGGAGAAACGTCAACGGAGGGGAGAGTGAAAGAAAATAAGAAAAGAAATTAAGAACGAGAAAAGGAGAGAAGAGGAAGGCAGAGAGAGTGAAGGTGTGAGGAAGGAGGGAGGGTGGAAGAGGAAGAGAGAGGAAAGTAAAGGAAGAAGAGGGGGGAGGGGGAGGGGGGTAAGGGGAGGAAACAGGAGAAAAGCAGTGAGAAGACGACCAAGACATAGGGGGAGGAGTGAGACGGAAGAATTAAGGAAGAAGAAGAAGACGACGACGAAGCCGAAGAGGAAGAAGAAGAAGAAGAAGAAGAAGAAGAAGGAGAAGAAGGAGAAGAAGGAGAAGAAGAAGAAGAAGAAGGAGAAGAAGAAGAAGGAGAAGAAGAAGAAGAAGAAGAAGAAGAAGAAGAAGAAAAAGAAGGAGAAGAAGAAGAAGAAGAAGAAGAAGTGGAGATCAACAACTTTTGTGTTCACCACACATCGTTCAGATACTTTCAGCTGGCATTCCACATTGGACAAAAAATGGAAGACGACACTGGAGTCACCTGAACGGGGAAAAGATCAGCCTCCCCCCTGCTCCTTCCATCCCGACCAAACCAACCCCCTCCACCCCCCTCCAAAAAACAACACCCCCCCCCCCGCCGGCCCCCCTCATCCCCCCCCCAAAAAAAAAAAACAACAACAAAACAACAAACACACACACACACACAAACAACAACAACAAAAACAGCACCGACCCAAAATGCAACAAAAAAACAAAACTTGTTTTCGAAGTGCACAGAATGCACGCGCAAGTGCGTACGTGCGTGTGAGTGGACGAGTGCTAATGCGTGCACCTGTGTGATTGGGAGAGTGGTGTGAAAAAGAATGAAATGCGAATGTGCGTGCTGGTGTACGTGTGTGTGTGTGTGTGTGTGTGTGTGTGTTTGTGTGGTGGTGATGGTGGTGAGACGAATGTAGCAACTTGAGAGAGAGAGAGAGAGAGAGAGAGAGAGAGAGAGAGAGAGAGAGAGAGAGAGAGAGAATGCGATTGTATTGCGATTGGGAATGCGAATGGTTTATTCATCTGGCCATGGGCCCCCATGAAGGGGAAAGTGAACAAAATACTATTACAAAACATTTAAGATCAAAATAAGATTCCAACAAAATAACACTTCAAATGAGAAACAATAGTTCATGACATACTACGAGATTACAATTTCTCCTGAGTTTGAACGCTTTATATGAGAAACGTGATAAATTATGCCCGTCATGTTGTCTTGTAGAAGACATCAGAAAACTTAACTTAAAGGCATACGGATAATGGTAATACTTGTATGGAAAAAAACACAACTTTAGTCTAATCATACTGGCATTTTCTCCTGAGTTTGAACGCTTTATATGAGAAACGTGATAAATTATGCGCGTCATGTTGCCTTGTAGAAGACATCAGAAAACTTAACTTAAAGGTATACGGATAATGGTAATACTTGTATGGAATAAACTTTAGTCTAATCTGACTGAGGGCCGGGCAGCATAAAATAAAATGTATTTCATCTTCAATGACTGTTTTACATAACTGACAAATCAGATCCCTTTCACTGTGTTCTCTGTATCTATAATAATGTACGGCCAAATCAGATACACCCAATGTGTCATTATATATCTTAAATGTTTATCTATATTGATCATCAAATATTGTTTTATATTATGTGTATTGCAAAAGATTCTATGCATGTTAAATATTTTACTACCTTGAATATGGTCATACCATTTCTGCCGTCGACAATCAATCAGACGATGTCCTAAAACATTGATAAATCCATTTACGTTACCAACACCCTGGTTCAACCAAACGTCACCAAAACATACTGAAATAAACAAATACGTATATCTGATACCCAGTATATCTGATACCCTAGATACTACTATCTAGTTCAAACAACGTTCTGTAAGCTTTTCGAGAACAAGACAGAGCAGAGAGAGAGAGAGAGAGAGAGAGAGAGAGAGAGAGAGAGAGAGGTGGGGGGGGGGGGGGAGAAAGCGAGACAAAGCAGATACACACAGAGAGAGAAAGAGAGACAGAGAGAGAGATGTGAGCGAGACGGAGCAGAGAGACAGACAGACAGACAGACAGAGACAGAGAGCACAGAGACAGATAGACAGAGAGAGACAGAGAGACAGACACACACACACACACACACACATACACACACACTCACAGAGAGAGAGAGAGAGAGAGAGAGAGAGAGAGAGAGAGAGAGAGAGAGAGAAAGAGAACAGAACCCGGAAGAGGAGGACACTTCAAACTTGATGTCTGGCATTGCCGAGAAGAACTCTCCGCCTTCATGGCAACAAAGAGCACCGGAAGTGCGACAAGTATCCTTCGGCAAAGAGACAATTGGACAGCAGGGGGCGTTGCCGATTTACCCCTCAACGAGCTGCACGTGGTACGAGCTGAGAGACAGGCCCTGTCAATAGATTTCACCTCCTCTTACTCACTCACACACACTGCCACTGCTACCACCACCCTGCAAAAAAACAACAACAAATAAAACACCATCCCGGTGATGTAGCGGTCAGTTCGTGACCCTCTTTGGTTTTTACCCCGGGGGGTGAAGTTCGACTGGCGCAAATTCATCCCCACGGGCTCTATGTAGACTGGGTCTCCATTGATCTCCTTGGGGTAAACTTCAACTGGACAGAACAGACCCCCCCCCCCCCCCCCACCACTTCCTTTGTTGGATTTTACCCACTTCCCCCTCCATCGAACCCCCCCCCCTCCACCTCCAAACCCATCATGAATATGGGGGTCATTCCACACTAGCCTGTAATGACCCCCTGTCTACTACTACTACTACTACTGATGATGATGGTGATGACGACGATGATGATAATAATGATAATGATAATCATCATCATCATCATTAACATCTACTGCTACTATTACTACTAATACTACTACTAATCTATGAAAATAAATCGTATTACTACTACTTATTTATGACAATGATGATGATAATAAAAAAAGAAAGAAAGAAAAAAAGAAAGAAAGAAAGAAGAAGAAGAAGAGCAAAGAAAACGAAAACGAATGGAAAATGAGAAGGAGAAGAAGAAGAAGAAGAAGAAGAAGAAGAAGAAGAAGAAGAAGAAGAAGAAGAAGAATAGCAAAGAAAAAGAAAACGAATGGAAAATAAGAAGAAGGAGAAAGAGAAGAATAGAAGAATAGCAAAAAAAGGAGAAGAAAACGAATGGAAAATAAGAAGGAGAAAGAGAAGAAGAAGAAGAAGAAGAAGAAGAAGAAGAAGAGTAAAGAACAAGAAAACGAATGGAAAAGAAGAAGAAGAAGAAGAAGAAGCAGAAGCGACCCACTGAGAAAGCACAGGTAGGAGGACTGGTGCACGATGAACTTGATGAAGGGCTTGCGGATGATGCGGCCCAGGGAGCTGGTGGGGGCGATGAGGTAGACGATGGAGAGGAGGGGGAAGGTGAAGGCGATGGAGAAGATGATGGTCATCTTGGCCATCAGGCTCCGCCTCCGGAACCCGGGCAGCCCGTCGTACCACAGCGAGGCCAGCAGCTGTTGGCAGTTGGGGTGCGACACGAACTGCACACACACACACACACACACACACACACACACACACACACACACACACACACACAATGAAAGAAACAAAGGTTATCATTACTGATTAATTGTAAAAAATAGTATTTAAAAAAATTGTACTGATCATTGCTGTGATGTGATCGCTAGGACGTGCTCTTCATGTTGATCTGTACGTATTTGTGCTGGTGTTGGTGTGGTCTGGTTCCGAACGATTGCTTTATGGTGGGAAAGGAGTTTGCCATATTGTGTGTTTGGTGGGGGTGCTTGCAGGTGTGTGTGTGTGTGTGTGTGTGTGTGTGTGTGTGTGTGTGTGTGTGCGCGCGAGCGTACGCGTCTGTTTGTGTGTGTGTTTGTGCGTGCCCATGTGTGCGAATGTGTGAAGGGTAGCTGCTATGTACAAATTTATGTTAAAATGTATGTATGGAGTGTGTGTGTGTGTGTGTGTGTGTGTGTGTGTGTGTGTGTGTGTGTGTGTGTGTGTGTGTGAGTGTGTGTGTGTTTAGTTTGTTAGTCACAATCTGATGTGTGTACGTAAGATTGATGTAATGTGTTATGTAAACAAAAGTGTTTTTGTAAAGCACCTATAGCAGATTTCTAGATAGTGTGCTGCATAAGTATCCTCGTTATTATCATCATCATCATCATCATCATCATCATCCGATTCACTAGTGTCCAGACAACCACTCAAGGTCTAATGGAGCGAGAAATGTCCGGGAAGACCGTGAAGTCAGAGGCTGTTGGTGTGAACTATACCAGCCGTCAGTCCGTGCTGATCGACCGTTTCCTTGTTGGTGCAGACACGTGTTGC
>NC_134882.1:42199924-42202424 GCF_041734735.1 Babylonia areolata
AAGAAAAATCAGGAGAGACAGTTTAAGACGATGGATGACTTTTTTTTCCCTGTAACCACCCCATTCCCTCCCCCCCCCCCCACCACCACCACCCTCCTCCTCCTAACATCCACCTATCCCCGCTGGTGTCTGCAAAGGGCACACAACTAGCAGATCAATAGACGAGGAAGGAGGTAGAAGCACAGGGGAGGCAATGAAAATAACAACAGACGCGCCTCTATCTCTCTCCCCCCCCCCTCCCGCCCCCGACCCCTCCCCCACCCCCACCTTCCCAGCACCGTTTGCCAAGCAGAAGAATCCGGGCCGCTGAAGACGTGTGCGATTGAATGACCTGATAATCAGGGCCAGTTGAAGCAACCTCCAAGTCCCCGCCCGAGGCGTGTACCTTATTAACTCCGCGTAGAGGAGGAGGAGGAAGAGGAGGAAGAGGAGCAGGGGAGGGAAAAGAGAAGCAGGAGAAGGATGAACAGGAAAAAGAAAGGGAGGAGAAAGCGGAGAAGGAGGAGGAAGAAGAGAAGAAAGAGCAGGAGGAAGAGGAGAAGGGGATGCGGAGAAGGAAGAGCAGAAGGAGGAGGAAGAAGAGGAGAAGGAGGAGGAAGAAGAGGAGAAGGAAGAAGGAGGAGGAAGAAGAGGAGAAGGAGGAGGAAGAAGAGGAGAAGGAGGAGGAAGAAGAAGAGAAGGAGGAGGAAGAAGAGGAGAAGGAGGGGAAGAAGAGAGAAGGAGCAGGAGGAAGAGGAGAAGGGGATGCGGAGAAGGAAGAGCAGAAGGAGGAGGAGGAGGACGAGGAAGAAGAAGAGGAGGAGGAAAGAGAGCAGGAGGAAGAAGGAAAATGTGAAGAAGAGAAGGAGGAGATGGAGGAGGAGGAGAAAGGGGAGGAGAAAAAGGAAGATACTGTGCAGGAGGAGGAGGAGGAGAAAGAAGAGGAGGAGAAGAGGTGAAGGAAGAGGACGAGCAGGAAGAAGAAGAGGAGAAAAAGAAAAAAAAATATATAGTAAGACTGTTGTTACACGCATGCGTACTATTGTGAGTGATCACGTGCTCCGAAAAACATACACATGGGTGCACGTGGAGGGGGGTATGGAGGAGCAGGAGGGAAAGAGGGAGAGAAAGAGAGAGAGAGAGGGAGAGAGGGAGAGAAAGAGGGGGGGAGAGAGGGAGAGGGAGAGAAAGAGAGAGAGAGCGAGGGAGAGGGAGAGAGAGAGGGGGGAGAGAGAGAGGGAGAGGGAGAGAAAGAGAGACAGAGAGGGGGGAGAGGGAGAGAGAGAGAGGGAGAGAGAGAGAGAGAGAGAGAGAGAGAGAAGAGGCACACAGAGAGGGGGGCTAAGAGGACCGAGAGAGAGAGAGGGAGAGAGGGGGGGAGAGAGAGAGGGGGAGGGGGAGAGGGAGAGGGAGAGAGAGAGGGGGAGAGAGAGGGGGGGAGGGGAGAGAGAGAGAGAGGGAAGGGGGCACAGAGAGAGGGGGCCTCAGAGGACAAGAGAGAGAGAGAAACACACAGAGAGGGGGTTCTGGGGGTGTGGTGGTGGGGGGGGGGGGGGGGGGGGGGGCACAGGTTGGAGTCCATCAGGACAGCCTTCTATCTTCCACACAGTTCAATATTCCTGGAAAGCATCATGACTGACACTCTCCAAGGTCGTGTCGGCACAGTCAACACTGGAAGAGAACCCATTATGAGCCTTCTCTTCGCCGCTGACATGGATGACTTGGCAGGGAGCGAGTAAGAACTTGCCAAGCTTGTTGAAAGACTGGATGAAACACAAACAAGACATGGCGTGGTAATGGTAATAAGCGCTGAAAAAAAACCAAGTTGGTGACCAGCCCCAACACCGCCATAACTGCTGACAGTTACACTCCAGGGGCAGAAGCTAGGAACAGTTCAACAGTTCACCTACCTGGGATCCATCAAAAGCAATCAAGGCTCCAAAACAGAAATCCTCTCATGGATAGCAAAGACAGCATCAACTCCGTCCAGACTGAAACCTATAGGGAAGGATAGCAACTTCTCTATGAAACATAAACAAGATCAAACTCCTGCGTGCACTGGTATATTCCATCTTCCTATATGCACGGAAATGTGGTGTTATGGCAAGATACTGATCGTCAGATACACTGATTACATCACATGGAAATGAGGTGTTATGGCAAGATACTGATCGTCAGATACACTGATTACATCACATGGAAATGAGGTGTTATGGCAAGATACTGATCGTCAGATACACTGATTACATCACATGGAAATGAGGTGTTATGACAAGATACTGATCGTCAGATACACTGATCATATCACATGGAAATGAGGTGTTATGGCAAGATACTGATCGTCAGATACACTGATTACATCACAGGGAAATGAGGTGTTATGATAAGATACTGATCGTCAGATACACTGATTACATCACAGGGAAATGAGGTGTTATGACAAGATACTGATGGTCAGGTACACTGATCATATCACATGGAAATGAGGTGTTATGGCAAGATACTGATCGTCAGATACACT
>NC_134882.1:42207424-42232424 GCF_041734735.1 Babylonia areolata
CTCTCTGTCCTCTGTCTCTCCCTCCCCCCCCCTCTCTCTGTCTCCTCTTTCTCTCCCCCCTCTCTCTCTCTCTGTCCTCTGTCTCTCGCCTCCCCCTCTCTCTCTCTGTCTCCTCTTTCTCTCCCCCCCCCTCTCTCTCTGTCCTCTGTCTCTCCCTCCCCCCCTCTCTCTCTGTCCTCTGTCTCCCCCCCTCTCTCTCTCTGTCTCCTCTTTCTCTCCTCCCCCCCCTCTCTCTCTCTGTCTCCTCTTTCTCTCCCCCCTCTCTGTCTCCTCTTTCCCTCCCCCCTCTCTCTCTATGTCCTCTGTCTCTCGCCTCCCCCCCTCTCTCTCTGTCTCCTCTTTCTCTCCCCCCTCTCTCTCTGTCTCCTCTTTCTCTCCCCCCTCTCTCTCTGTCCTCTATCTCTCGCCTCCCCCCCCTCTCTCTCTGTCTCCTCTTTCTCTCTTCCCCCCTCTCTCTCTGTCCTCTGTCTCTCGCCTCCCCCCCCTCTCTCTCTGTCCTCTGTCTCTCGCCTCCCCCCACTCTCTCTCTGTCTCCTCTTTCTCTCTTCCCCCCCCCTCTCTCTCTGTCTCCTCTTTCTCTCTTCCCCCCTCTCTCTCTGTCCTCTGTCTCTCCCCTCCCCCCTCTCTCTCTCTCTGTCTGTCTTTCCCTCCCCCCCTCTCTCTCTCTGTCCTCTTTCTCTGCCCCCTCTCTCTCTGTCCTCTGTCTCTCCCCTCCCCCCCTCTCTCTCTCTGTCTCCTCTTTCTCTCCTCCCCCCTCTCTCTCTGTCTCCTCTTTCTCTCCCCTCCCCCCTCTCTCTGTGTCTCCTCTTTCTCTCCTCCCCCCTCTCTCTCTGTCTCTCTTCCCCCTCTCTCTGTGTCTCCTCTGTCTCTCCTCCCCCCTCTCTCTCTGTCTCTCTTCCCCCTCTCTCTCTGTCTCCTCTGTCTCTCCCCTCCCCCCTCTCTCTCTGTCTCCTCTTTCTCTCCTCCCCCCTCTCTCTCTGTCTCTCTTCCCCCTCTCTCTCTGTCTCCTCTGTCTCTCCCCTCCCCCCTCTCTCTCTGTCTCCTCTTTCTCTCCCTACCCCCCTCTCTCTCTGTCTCCTCTTTCTCTCCCTCCCCCCTCTCTCTCTGTCTCTCTTCCCCCCTCTCTCTCTGTCTCCTCTGTCTCTCCCTCCCCCCCTCTCTCTCTGTCTCCTCTTTCCCTCCTCCCCCCTCTCTCTATGTCTCCTCTTTCTCTCCCTCCCCCCCTCTCTCTCTGTCTCCTCTTTCTCTCCTCCCCCCTGTCTCTCTCTGTCCTCTGTCTCCTCTTTCTCTCCTCTCCCCTCTCTCTCTCTGTCTCCTCTTTCTCTCCTCCCCCCTCTCTCTCTCTGTCTCCTCTTTCTCTCCTCCCCCCTCTCTCTCTCTGTCTCCTCTTTCTCTCCTCCCCCCTCTCTCTCTATGTCCTCTGTCTTTCCCTCCCCCCCTCTCTCTCTGTCCTCTGTCTCTCCCTCCCCCCTCTCTCTCTGTCTCCTCTTTCTCTCCTCCCCCCTCTCTCTCTATGTCCTCTGTCTTTCCCTCCCCCCTCTCTCTCTGTCCTCTGTCTCTCCCTCCCCCTCTCTCTCTGTCTCCTCTTTCTCTCCCCTTCTTTCCCTTCTCTCTCTCTATCCTCTTTCTCCATCCCAATCCTTTTTACTCTGTGTGAGGCTTTGAAAAACCGATTTGCTCTTTTCCTGTTCAGCCCCTGTTGCAGCCTGTTTCCGTGACTGTGGTAACTTAAAGCACTTGAAAGCCTTCATTACCTCGCCTCGCTGGCACCTTCTTGGCCTCTTCTGCTCTCTCTCTCTCCCTCTCTGTATCTCTGTCCCTCTCGCTGTCTCTGCTCTCTCTGTCTCTCTCTCTCTCTCTCTCTCTCTCTCTGAGCAGCAATGGCCCATGCACACATTGATAGAAACAACAGACACATGCTGAATTCAACTTGTGAATCTCTCTCTTCTCTCTCTCTCCCTCTGTCACTGTCTCTGTCTCTCTCAGTCTCTGTCTGTCTCTCAGTACAGCAAGGGTCCATGCACAAATTCAAAGAAACGAGAGCCACATGCTGAATTCAACTTGTGGATCTCTCTCTTTCTCTCAAGGAGTGTGTAATAGCACACACACACACACACACACACACACACACACACACACACACACACACAAAGACAAGGACGTGCTTCAGAAGTAACCAGGAAAAAAAAAAGAGACACTGGTCCATACCGCTAAAACAGAAGACGACCCCACCCCCCCACCCCACTCCACACTTCTATCCTCCCCCCCCCCCCCCCCTGCAGGCTTTAAACCCAGCACAACCAGACGCTATCTTCACCATACATGGGCGTCTTTCGTGATAAAAGTCAAGAAAGGAATTCCAAAAAAACGTTCCAGTAAAATAATGGTTTAATGAAGACTTGTTTTAAGACAATTGTGCTCTACTTTTTTTTTTTTTGTTGGCAAGAGATTTGTTTTCAGTGAAAATTGATATGTTTTCATGTCTTTTCCATGTAACGCCTGTTCTAGAAGAAAAAAAATGTTGTATTGTCTTATCTTTAGAAGAAATATACAGAAAAAACTTTTCTGGAAAAAAAAACAACTGCCTTCGAATATGTGTGTGTGTGTGTGTGTGTGTGTGTGTGTGTGCGTGTGTGTGTGTGTGCGTGTGTGTGCGCGTGTGTGTGTATTCTTCTTCGTCGTTCGTGGGCTGCAACCCCCACGTTCACTCGTATGTACAAGAGTGGGATTTTATGTGTACAACCGTTTTTACCCCGCCATGAAGGCAGCCATACTCCGCTTTCGGGGTGTGTGCATGCTGGGTATATTTCTGTTTCCATAACCCACCGAACGCTGACATGGATTACGGGATCTTTAACGTGCGTATTTGGTCTTCAGCGTATACACAGGAATGGGGTTCAGGCACAAACAGGTCTGCACATATGCTGACCTGGGAGATCGAAAAAAGTTCCACCCTTTATCCACCAGGCGCCGTTACCGAGATTCGAACCCGCGACCCTCAGATTGAAAGTCCAACGCTGTAACCACTCGGCTATTGCGCCCATCATATATCTATCTATCTATCTATCTATATCTATATCTATATCTATATATATATATATATATATTACTGAAAAAAGAATAAAAAAAATTCTTCTTCTGACGCTACAGCTTTTTTGTTGCACCATACTGCTTCATTTCCTTACAGCAGACAGCTCTGATGACGCTGGCGGAATAGTGATGACCCCTTACCCACTAATTCATTTTGTTATATAACCCACAGTTCTGATCAAGCTGGCGAATAGTGAAGACCTAAACACAAAAACCAGCTTCCGTTTGTATCGCCCACTGCACTCTCTCTCTCTCTCTCTCTCTCTCGGTGTCTCTCTGTCTGCCTGTGTGTCTCTCTCCTCTCCTCTCCACCTCTCTCCCCCTCTCTTCTCCTTTTTTTTCTCAGTGTTTCTCCTTTACCCCCTCGTGAGTGAGAACAGCATGAGAGGTCTATGTTAAACCCTCTTCAATATTTTTTTTTTGTCCTGTCCTGTCTTGTCTTGTCTTGTCCTGTCTTGTCTTGTCGTGTTTTGTCCTGTCGTGTCCTGTCCTGTCTCGTCTTGTCGTGTTTTGTCCTGTCCTGTCTCGTCTTGTCGTGTTTTGTCTCATTGTCGGTCTGCGGTGTATCTATCTTTTTTTCTCACAATGCTTCAAAAACCATCCAACCCCCTCGTCCCAGTCTTTCTCTTTCGCTCTACTCACAATCTCTGCCATGCACGGTGTCGGCACACAAGCAATCAATGTTTAATCTCTTCTCGATTTTTCTTTCTGTTGCAAGCCCACACAATTTTCCATTGTACAAATGATACAAATCGATTCGAGAATACCTCCCCCCCCCTCTCCCCCCACCCCTCACACACACACACACACACACACACACAATTTATATACACACACACTTCCCATCTTCCTCTCTCTCTCTCACTCTCTGTATGTATGTATGTACTCATTCACGTCAGCAGTTCACTGTATGTTCAACCGCTGGGTACACACATCGAATCCACAATAAAGGCAGGAAGCTCAACGCTGGGGAGATAGAATCCTCGGCCTTTGTTTGTCCCTTAATGAAACGCGCGTGCTGCGCGCGCGAGTCCGACTATTTGCATTTATTGGTCCGGACTCGCTCTCAGACAGCCCAAATAAAGAGCGAAAACGAAAGCAAACACACACGGAGCACATCGCTGTGCTTCGTTTTGCCGTGTTCATCCCCAGAAACCAGGGACCGATAGTCAGTACATTCGGAAAACAGACAAGTAAAGAGCTAATGTGGAAAAAAAACAGAAGAAATTATCAATACTGACATTATTGACACTCAAGATTTACCAGTATGTCTTATATGAGGCAATGTGGAAAAAAAAACAAACGAAGGTCATGATATTGCCATGATTAATATTTCAGATTTAACCGCCATATATTTCTAATACTGCCCAATGTGAAATGATTCTAATCAATAAATAAATGAACTACATGCCATGCAAGAAACAGCAACAAAAAAAAAAAAAACAAAGTTGGACAGACGAATAGTACAGTGTCACTTAACCCCTGATCTCCCCTCCCTTCAGACCTCAACCATACTGTAGGGAACGGTTGTACAACCGGTCAGCTGTTTTAACCCCTTGACTGCTGAACCTTAGTCACCGACCGACCGACCGACCGACCGACCGACCGACCGACTGACCGACTGACCGACCGACCGACCGACCGACCGACCGACCGACTGACTGACTGACTGACTGACTGACTGACTGACTGACCGACTGACTGACTGACCGACTGACTGACTGACTGACTGACTGACCGACCGACCGACCGACCGACCGACCGACCGACTGACTGACCGACTGACTGACTGACCGACCGACCGACCGACTGACTGACTGACTGACTGACTGACTGACTGACTGACTTACCAGCTGACTATCTAGGAAAAAGGTGGGAGGCTCACTCAGTTTCGGTATGTCAATCAACATTGCAACAAAAACAATCACCATCATCATCTTCATCATCATGAAGAAAACCAACAAGATGATGATAATGTCGATGAAGACGATGATGATGATTGCTGTTTTTCCTGTCGTCAGTATTATCATCATTATCATCATCATCATAATCACCATCAACAACAATCGTCTTTCAGTCAAATGGGAGAGGGAAGGACAGAAAAAAAGCTAGGGGTGGGGGTGTGAGTGTGTGTTGGGGGGGGGGGGAGAAGAAAAGAAAAGGAACCGAAGATGAACGCTAAGAAGAAGAATACAAAGCAGTTTAGTTCAGTTCAGTTCAGTTACTCAAGGAGGCGTCACTCCCTTCTGACAAATCCATATACGCTACAGCATATCATACAAAATTCTGCTGCCCGACTCGTCCTCAGAAAGAAAAGATCTGAGCACATCACTCCTCTTTTGCAACATCTACACTGGCTCCCTGTCTCACACCGAATAAAGTAAAAGATCAGCACTCTATGCTACAAATGTATTCACAAATCAGCCCCTTCCTATCTCTGTGGCTGCCTTCACCTCTACACTCCATCTCGCTCACTACGATCAGCTTCGGATCCACTCCACTTACGCATACCCAGATTCAAACTCTCGACTGTTGGCCGCCGATCTTTCTCTGTCTCTGGACCTTGCAATTGGAATGAACTTCCTCTTTCGCTTCGTCAAGTCTCCACACTCAGCTCTTTCAAGTCTGGCCTTAAAACCCACCTCTTCCCAAAATAGCCTCCCTTCCCTGCCTCTTCCTTGTCTTTAGTTTCTCCAGTTTTAGAGTTATGCGTGCGTGAGAATGACTGGTGCGAAAGCGCTTAGATTTGTCTATGCACAAGATTCAGCACTATATAAGTACCATTATTATGCTAAGCAGATGCTTGACAAGCAGCGTAACGCAATGCGCTTTAGTCACACCTTGAGGGAATATAAAATGAAATGAAGCAAAATAACACACACAAAGAAAGATAAACAGATATGTAAAGAATAAAGATAAATAGACCAGTAAAGAAGTAAAAATAAGAATACAAAGAAAAAAGAAAAAGAAAAGAAAAATGGAAAGAAGAACATGAACAAAGAGCAACAGAATAAGGATGTGGCGAGAGAAAAAAAAGAATAAGAAAAGAAAAAGATTACCACACCTACAACAGGAAAAAAAAAAATAAATGAGCAAAGACAACCATTCAATATTGCACACAGCTTCCGCGTCTGTCTGTCTGCCTGTCTGTCTGTCTGTCTGTCTGCCTGGCCCACCATACACTTTGTCTCCCCGTCCATCTTGTCTGTGAAGGTGTATTGATTTGTCAACCCCACCCCTCCCTCCTCCCCAAACACTGCCCCCCCCCTACCTTCCCCCACAACCCCCCCCTCTCTCTCTCTCTCACTCCCCCTCTCTCTCTCTCTCTCTCTCTCTCTCACTCCCTCTCTCCATCCCAACCCTCCTCAGGCATAGTAGTGTATCATCTTTGACAGGAGGAGACATCCCTTGCTAGGGGGCCGCAGGATTTGGAGGAAAGGAATACGAATGGTTTATTCAGCAAAAGGCCTTTGCCCCTCGTGAAGGACTCTGTGCAGACATCTTAAATCACATTATCATCACCCCCTCCCCCCTCCTTCATCCCAGCACTCTCATGTCAGCACCACTTCTCTCATTCTAAACACTTCGTACAGATAAAGACGCCAGTTTCGGACAGAGTATTAATTTGTTGATGACACCAGTGACCTGGATCTAAAGACATTTAGGTTTTTTTTGGGGGAAGAGGGGGGTGGGGTGAAACTTTGGGACAATATTATGATTATATGTTTCTAACAGATTACAGGAAATCAACAGAGGGGAAAAAATGCGTTTTATGTTCTTTAGTTTCTTCGAATTGTGGACATCTTGACTTAAGTCATGATCTGTGACAAGCTTGGGTAGTTAAATAAGATATTCCAGAGTGAAATATGGTCATTATGGACTTACAGCGTATATCAATCAATAAACGAGTCTCTGTCTAATGGTAAGGGTAATCAAACGTGTAATGTAAACTACGCTTTGCGGCTAATACACATGTTATTCACAAGAAAAGTGTCAGTCCAGAATTTGTTGCTTAAAAAAAACCCACAGAAGTGTCAGTGTCGGCGGTAACGTGTTACAGAACTTTGACAGATGTCTTTCTGAATCGGTGTTCACGTTCTCTCTTATATATTGGCATGGAAACTTGCTTTGAATGTGAAATGTGAGGATTTTTTGAAAAGGATAAAGAATGTCTGCAGCACGGTTACAGATAGAGTTACTGTACTCTACGAATAGCAAGTTACACAGAGAGCAAAAGTGATCTCAAATGACAGCAGCCAGAAACTAACCCCCCCCCAAAAAAAACAAAACAAAAACAAACAAACAAAAAAAACACAAAAAAACAACTGTCAACGTTCACGTTCTGGAAGACACTTACAGGACTTTTTTTCTAATCTCTGGAACATTTTTTTTAAATTCTGTGTTTGTTCAGTTATTGTACAAATGGTGTGTGTGTGTTTATCTGTCTTTCTCTCTCTCTCGGTTTGTGTGTGTGGGTGTGTATGTGGGTGTTCTCAGTTCCCCCCCCCTTTCTCTCTCTCGCTCCCTCTCTCTCTCCACTCTCTATCTCTCACTCGCTCTCAGCAGCAATGCTCCCTTTATACACTGAAATAAACGTGAAATAATGTACAGAGTTCATCTTCTGAAGGTCTCTCCCACGCCGCTCATTCCGAGTCCCCCATGCACGGCCACACCCGGCTTCGTCTGTCACAGATGTGCAACAATCCTATCACACCACGACACTCCATTACCTGGTATGACCAACGACTGACAATAATAATAACTAGCTAATCCGAGCAGCCAGATATAGAAATATGTGCCTCTGAAATCTCAAAATAAATCAATATAAAATGCAATAATAATAACTAGCTAATCCGAGCAGCCAGATATAGAAATATGTGCCTTTGGAATCTCAAAACAAATCAATACAAAATGCAATAATAATAACTCGCTAATCCGAGCAGCCAGATATAGAAATGTGTGCCTTTGGAATCTCAAAATAAATCAATATAAATGCAATAATAATAACTAGCTAATCAGAGCAGCCAGATATAGAAATATGTGCCTTTGGAATCTCAAAACAAATCAATACAAAATGCAATAATAATAACTAGCTCATCCGAGCAGTCAGATACAGAAAATATGTGCCTCTGAAATCTCAAAATAAATCAACATAAAATGCAATAATAATAACTAGCTAATCCGAGCAGCCAGATATAGAAATACGTGCCTCTGAAATCTCAAAATAAATCAATATAAAATGCAATAATAATAACTAGCTAATCCGAGCAGCCAGATATAGAAATATGTGCCTTTGGAATCTCAAAATAAATCAATATAAAATGCAATAATAATAACTAGCTAATCGAACAGCCAGATATAGAAATATGTGCCTTTGGAATATCGAAATAAATCAATACAAAATGCCTTACATTTTTACTCCCATTTAATCATTTTCTTTGCAGTTAGAAAACAATGAATATGTATTTCAAAGGAAAGGGGGGGTGGGGAAATGAAGAGAGAGACATAAAACGCTTCATCATCAATGTAAAGAGCTTTACATTTCTCTCCCATTTAATGACATTTACACTTGAGTTAGCTAGGGAATAATGACTATGTATTCAGAAGGGGACGGATAGGCGGGTGAAAAAGAGAGAGAGAGGGGAGGTGGAGGGAAGAGAGAGATATGAAATGCTTTATAATCAATATGAAGTGTTTTATAACACACACACACACACACACACACACACACACACACACACACACACACACACACACACACACACACACACACACACTGTGTGTGATAGACGGCACGCATGCTAAAATGACAGAAAAATCTGCAAAGAAAGGTAATAATTATGTGTCGCGACACATAAATGTCAAGGTGTCCCTTTTTCCACACGTCTCCCTCCCTGACCACTCATCCCCCCCCACTCAACTTCCGTCTCTCTCTTATGGCCATGGGGTGGAGGAGGAGGAGACGAAAAAGAAGAAGGAAGGAAGAAAGGAGGAAGTGGGAAGAAGAAGAAGAAGAAGAAAGAAAGAAAGAGAGAAAGAAGAAGAAGAAAGAAAGAAAGAAGAAGATGAAGAAAGAGAGAAAGAAGAAGAAGAAAGAAAGAAAGAAAGAAGGAGAAAGAAGGGAGAAGAAGAAGAAAGAACGAAAGAAAGAAGGAGAAAGAATAAAGAAAGAAAGAAAGAAAGAAAGAAAGAAAGAAGGGGAAAGAAGGGAGAAGAAGAAGAAGAAGAAAGAAGAAAGAAAGAAAGAAGGAGAAAGAATAAAGAAAGAAAGAAAGAAAGAAAGAAAGCAAGAAGAAGAAGAAGAAGAAAGAAAGAATGAGAAAGAAGGGAGAAGAAGAAGAAAGAAGAAAGAAAGAAAGAGAAAGAATAAAGAAAGAAAGAAGAAGAAGAAGAAAGAAAGAAGACGAAGAAAGAAGAAAAAGAAACACAGAAAGAAAGAAGAGGTAACAATAACAACGACGACGGCGACGATGATGACGATCGTTGTTGTTATTGCTGTTGTTGCCATTTCGATGCAAACAAAATACGCCTTCCCACAAAATGTGACCCGAACTATTGCCACAAACATTAATCATTCCTTAAAAAGAATAAAAGAAAAATATTTAATTCAGCGAGAGTTTGCGACGAAATGAACCACAAATCACGTTTGGTGGCTTTGTCCAAGAGATTAAAAAGTAATTCAGAGAGAGACAGACAGACAGACAGACAGAAAGAGACAGACAGACAGAAAGAGACAGAGAGACACAGACAGAGACACAGAGACTGGGTGAGACATAGAAAGAGAACGAGAGAAAGAGAGAGAGAGAGAGAGAGAGAGAGATAGAGAGAGAGAGAGAGAGAGAGAGAGTGTGTGTGTGTACGCGTTTATATATATATATATATATATATATGTGTGTGTGTGTGTGTGTGTGTATGTGTGTGTGTGTGTGTGTGTGTGTGTGTGAAAGAGAGAGACAGAGAGCGGCACACAGAGAGAGACAGAGAGAGAGAGAGTGAGTGAGGGAGGATAGAGGCAGGTGAGAGACAGAGACACCGTCAGAGACAGAAAGCCAAACATGAAAACAACCAGAGGGAAACGGAAAAACAACAAAAAGCGTTTATTTATTCATTTGTTGTTTTTCCCTTCCTTATTCACGTTTTTGGTGTTTTTTTTGTTTTTTGTGGGGTTTTTTTTGGGGGGGGGGGGGGTTATTTTGTGAACTTCTAAAAATGCTAAACGATTATAAACCACTTTTCTTTGTTGTTGACAAATTTAAAACAAAAACAAAGATAAACAAGAGAGGCAAGGCCTTCAAGACTCAATTGTGATAAATTAAGTCCCCTAGCATTAATTACAGAGTAATTTCCCTTCTTTACTATCTGCACCAAAACGTTTGCAAAATAAATAAAAATTCCATGCTTAGCAAAAGAAGTTCCTGTTTGAACAAAAAAAGATAATAATGACTCCTCTTGTTGTTGTGTCAGAATAAGAGGTCAAAGTGCCAAGTTTAGAGAATACAAAAAATATAAATATAACAGTAAATGCAGTTTGCATATAATTAGGCTTCCTTTTTATTTTTTTGTGCCCATCCCAGAGGTGCAATATTGTTTTAAACAAGATGACTGGAAAGAACTGAATTTTTCCTATTTTTATGCCAAATTTGGTGTCAACTGACAAAGTATTTGCAGAGAAAATGTCAATGTTAAAGTTTACCACGGACACACACACACACACATACACACACACACACACACACACACACACACACACACAGAGACAACCGAACACCGGGTTAAAACATAGACTCACTTTGTTTACCCAAGTGAGTCAAAAACACCCCACAAGGATGTTTGACGACTGTGGAATGTCTCACCTAATTCCCGGTAACGAGGATTTTGACGAGGTCGGGGGAGAGAGAGAGTGACAGTGGATGGCTGTGGAAGATCGAGACAGTAGAATGTTCTATTCATTGATTTCTAAAAAAAAAAAAAAAAATCTATCTCCTAACCACCATACCATTCGTTTTAACGAAGTCTGGGGGAGTAGGGGGCGGGTGGGGGGGAGAGGGGGTACGTGGAAGGGCATGGGGGTGGGGGTGGGGTGTTGTGGGGCGGCGTACAGTAGTAAGCTGTGAGAGGATAGTGGAAGGATTTATTCATTGATTAAAAAAAAATGTATTCTATCTATCTCCTAACCACGTAACCTCCGAACAACGTCTCATCAAGATCTGTGGCAGACGGCCACCCAGCTGCCTGGTGACTCAGCGGTCAGTGATCTCCGAACAACGTCTCATCAAGATTTGTGGCAGACGGCCACCCAGCTGCCTGCTGACTCAGCGGTCAGTAATCTCCGAACAACGTCTCATCAAGATCTGTGGCAGACGGCCACCCAGCTGCCTGCTGACTCAGCGGTCAGTAATCTCCGAACAACGTCTCATCAAGATCTCTGGCAGACGGCCACCCAGCTGCCTGCTGACTCAGCGGTCAGTAATCTCCGAACAACGTCTCATCAAGATCTGTGGCAGACGGCCACCCAGCTGCCTGCTGACTCAGCGGTCAGTAATCTCCGAACAACGTCTCATCAAGATCTGTGGCAGACGGCCACCCAGCTGCCTGCTGACTCAGCGGTCAGTAATCTCCGAACAACGTCTCATCAAGATCTGTGGCAGACGGCCACCCAGCTGCCTGCTGACTCAGCGGTCAGTAATCTCCGAACAACGTCTCATCAAGATCTGTGGCAGACGGCCACCCAGCTGCCTGCTGACTCAGCGGTCAGTAATCTCCGAACAACGTCTCATCAAGATCTGTGGCAGACGGCCACCCAGCTGCCTGCTGACTCAGCGGTCAGTAATCTCCGAACAACGTCTCATCAAGATCTCTGGCAGACGGCCACCCAGCTGCCTGCTGACTCAGCGGTCAGTAATCTCCGAACAACGTCTCATCAAGATCTGTGGCAGACGGCGAACCCAGCTGCCTGGTGACTCAGCGGTCAGTAATCTCCGAACAACGTCTCATCAAGATCTCTGGCAGACGGCCACCCAGCTGCCTGCTGACTCAGCGGTCAGTAATCTCCGAACAACGTCTCATCAAGATCTCTGGCAGACGGCCACCCAGCTGCCTGCTGACTCAGCGGTCAGTAATCTCCGAACAACGTCTCATCAAGATCTGTGGCAGACGGCCACCCAGCTGCCTGCTGACTCAGCGGTCAGTAATCTCCGAACAACGTCTCATCAAGATCTGTGGCAGACGGCCACCCAGCTGCCTGCTGACTCAGCGGTCAGTAATCTCCGAACAACGTCTCATCAAGATCTGTGGCAGACGGCCACCCAGCTGCCTGCTGACTCAGCGGTCAGTGATCTCACAGCCCTTTGTCCAGCCGCCAGCGACTCCTGTGTTTCCGTGAACGAAGAAGTTGTCTGAACGTCTCTGCGGCCTCGTGTGGGTGTGCGGATTGGAAGAGAAAGGGTAGGGGTTGGGGGGTTGGGGGGGTGGGGGGGAGGGGAGGCTGGGCAATGACACAGAGAGAAAAAAAAAAGAAGCACAAAAAAAGACATGTTGATGAAACACACACACACACACACACACACACACACACACACACACACACACACACACACACACACACAGAGTAACGAAACAAAAAGGACAGAAAAGTAATAACAGTTGTTGTTTTTTAAAGATAAAGTTAAAGAAAAGACCAAGGGGTGGGAGGTGGACGGGGGTAACCAGGAAGCAAGAAGCCTCACACACTGATACAGAAGCAAAACTTGCACAATAAATCTCTGGCGCTCCACCTCCTCACTTCTTCAAAAATAGAAAAGTATGGACAGAAGATGAAAAGTTTCAAGAAGAAGAAGAAGAAGAAGAAGAAAGAGAATCCAAGCCACGCTGAAGTTGGCGTAACTTTCAATGTCCCCGGACAGAAGACAGATCGTGACAGCCGCAGAACTTATTGACTCGTGACAACGTCAGAACTTACAGGGGGACAACTCGTGACAACGTCAGAACTTACAGAGGGACAACTCGTGACTAAAGCAGAACTTACAGGGAGGAAAACTCGTGACTAAAGCAGAAACTACATGGGGGACAATTCGTGACTAAAGCAGAAACTACAGGGGGGACAACTCGTGACATCGGCAGAAACTGCAGGGGGACAACTCTTTACAACAGTACAAACTACAGGGGGGACAACTCGTGACGACCACAGAAACAACGCAGAAGAGGGCCAACAGGGTATTGGGGTGTGTGTGGGGGGGGGAGGGGGGGGGGGGGGGGGGGGGGGGGGGGGGGGGGGGGGGGGGGCGGGGCAGGGAGGGGGGAACTTCATCAAAGGCCACACAGCCAGCATTCGGCATGCAACAAGTGCACTCCCTCACCCGGCATGCAACAAGTGCACACACCCGGCATGCAACAAGTGCACTCCCTCACCCGGCATGCAACAAGTGCACTCACTCACCCGGCATGCAACAAGTGCGCTCACTCACCCGGCATGCAACAAGTGCACTCACTCGGCATGCAACAAGTGCGCTCACTCACTCGGCATGCAACAAGTGCACTCACCCGGCATGCAACAAGTGCGCTCACTCAACCGGCATGCAACAAGTGCACTCACCCGGCATGCAACAAGTGCACTCACTCACCCGGCATGCAACAAGTGCACTCACTCACCCGGCATGCAACAAGTGCACTCACTCACCCGGCATGCAACAAGTGCACTCACTCACCCGGCATGCAACAAGTGCACTCACCCGGCATGCAACAAGTGCGCTCACTCATTCGGCATGCAACAAGTGCACTCACCCGGCATGCAACAAGTGCACTCACCCGGCATGCAACAAGTGCGCTCACTCACCCGGCATGCAACAAGTGCGCTCACTCACCCGGCATGCAACAAGTGCGCTCACTCACTCCGCATGCAACAAGTGCACTCACTCTCAGGACATGCATTAATTGCACTCACTCACTCGGCATGCAAGTGCACTCACTCGCCATGCAACACGTGCACTCACTCACTCGGCATGCAACAAGTGCACTCACTCTCAGGACATGCATTAATTGCACTCACTCACTAGGCATACAACAAGTGCACTCATTGACTCGGCATGCAACAAGCGCACTCACTTGCACGGCATGCAATAAGTGCACTCACTCACACGGCATGCAATAAGTGCACTCATTGACTCGGCATGCAACAAGTGCACTCACTCACACGGCATGCAATAAGTGCACTCACTGACTCGGCATGCAACAAGTGCACTCACTCACACGGCATACAAGTGCACTCAATCACACGGCATGCAACAAGTGCACTCACTCACACGGCATGCAACAAGTGCACTCACTGACTCGACATGCAACAAGAGCACTCACTCACACGGCATGCAACAAGTGCACTCACTCACACGGCATGCAATGAGTGCACTCACTCACACGGCATGCAATAAGTGCACTCACTCACACGGCACGCAACAAGTGCACTCACTGACTCGACATGCAACAAGAGCACTCACTCACTCGGCATGCAACAAGTGCACTCACTCACACGGCATGCAACAAGTGCATTCACTCACACGGCATGCAATAAGTGCACTCACTCACACGGCATACAACAAGTGCACTCATTGACTCGGCATGCAACAGTGTGTGTGTGTGTGTGTGTGTGTGTGTGTGTGTGTGTGTGTGTGTGTGTGTGTACTATCTTTAATATTCAAAGCTACGTTTTGTGTGTGTGTGTGTGTGTGTGTGTGTGTGTGTGTGTGTGTGTTAGTGCGATAAATATATTATTATATTCGAGGTTGACACCATTTAATTCATGTTATATATAGATACACACACACACACACACACACACACACATATATATATATATATATATATATATATATTTTTTTTTTTTTTTTTTTTTTTATAAGACATTTTTTTTAATTCGGCGGTAAAGGAGACTGTGTTCACATCGTCTCAGGCACATCGTAACATGTATCAGCACAGACCAGTCTGCAACAGGCTGAGCGAAACTGAAAGAAACGATCTATTCAATTCTTCTTTTATGTTTATTCCAGTTAATTCAGAATCCACTTTAGAATATTCATAAGGGGTAAACACGTTGATTGCGTAGTTTGTGTCACTGTAAGTGTTCTGTCCAGAATTTGTATTCATTTGTTTGTCAGTTGTTCACTTTTTCGTCAGGTTTTTTTTTTTTCTTATTCATTCATCCATGTCTTCATTCATTTATTCCTTGGTTTCAAGGGGCTGCCAAACAGGATTTCAAAAAGTCCTGTGGGAAAATGGAAGTATTCTTTTGAGTTTGTCTGGGCAGGCAGGCAGGCAGGCAGGCACACTCACACACACACACACACACACACACACACACACACACACACACACACACACACACACACACACACACACACACACACACACACACCAAAGCTTACGAAGGACTGCCTTCAATGCCAAAACCTGCCAAGAATACCATTCTGTGTGTCCGAAATGTGTACAAGGCAGAATTTAAATGTCATCTCCTCGGAGAGGTCATTATTCATTCATTTGTAATCCGTCAGAGTCTCTCTCCCCCCCCCCCCTTTCTCTCTCTCTGTGTGCGCGCGTGCGCGCGACTCTATCAACGAATTTGAATAGTGTATCGATCGACACAAATCCCAGCTTTAAATCCACTCGAAACCTTTTCCGTTTCACTTCAAACAGTTTCGTTCAAGCCATAGCTGACTGACCTAGATTCTGTGTACCTTTTATACGTCTCCTCCTCCTTTCAAGATGTAGAAAGCCATGATGAAAACGGACATTCATACGCGGAGGTTATCATCGAACAAATGGACGGATATAGACATGAATGCCAATCATGATGCTTAAATATATGCTGATCACAACACACAGTTTACCAATCAGAGCGAGAGAGAGAGAGAGAGGGGGTGGGGGGAGAGACAAACAGACATAAAACAGTTTTAGTTTCAGTTTCCCAAGGAGGCGTTCGGATGAATCCATATACACTACACCACATCTGCCAGGCACATGCATGACCAGCGGCATTACCAATCGCGCTTAGTCAGGCCTTGAGTGCATGCATATTATATTTGTGTGTTCATCGGAGTGAATTTCTGTACAGAATTTTGCAGGACAACCCAATCGTTGCCGTGGGTTCTTTTTTTCAATGCTGCACACGGGCCCTCGGTTTAGCATCTCATACGAATGACTAGACGCTCAGTTTGATTTTCCAGTCAAACTTGGAAGAAAGGACGAGAGTGGGGTTCGAACCCAGACTCTCACGGACTCTATATTGACAGATGAGCGTCTTCACCACTCCGCCACCTTCCTCTTTAAAGAGACAGAGGCATTAGCAAGATTCAAGATTCAAGACGGTTTATTCAATTAAGGCCATAGCCCCATATGAATAGGGGGTAATAACAGAATTGTGTCGTTGCGACTGGTAATATAAACAATGCACAACAAACTATAAGGGAATCTAAGAAATAAATGTCTCCCTTCATTGCAGTGCTGTATAAAGATACATAGCGAGACTACGAGCAGCGGCAGAGAGACAGAGAGACCAGCCACTGACACAGACAGGGAGACTCAAACGAGGCAGCAAACCCCGCTGCCCACACCAGCACAGACGATGGGAGAACCTCCACACTCACGGTGTGATCGTCTGTCATGCCATTCCCACCTCACTCACCGTCAAGTGCTTCAAACCATTCATGCTGTGTTCAACCAGTCCATTTAACACACACACACACACGCACACACACACACACACACACACACACACATACATACACGCACACGTTCTCACACACACATGCATACACAAACACAAACACACACACACACACACACACTCACAAACACACACACACACACACACACACACATATTGAGACATACACACTAACACACACACTTAGACACACACACACACACACACACACACACACACACACACACACACACACACACATTGAGACATACACACTACCACACACACACTGACAAACACACACACACACACACACACACAATACAACGCCAACAACGACATAAAAGTTTTACCCCACAAAGGTCTGGCACACTCTACCAAATCCTCCCCATCCATCACCCACCACCACCCCCATCCCCCACCCCTCTTCTTCCGCACACCCTGGCAGCCCTGGCACCGACACCTGGCTAAGCCCCCCCCCTCCCCCCCCCCCCCCCCGCCGGTGACAGCGGCGTGACAGGAGGAATCAGTTTGTCTCTGGCACCCATCATCCTGTTGCAATGTGTGATAGTGATAGTCAGTCGTGTCCGTCTCTGACCACCAGAAGAGAAGAGGAAGCAACAGCTGTACCGACTGTCTGGGCTGGAATTGGATTATGGTGGAGGGTGTCTTGCCCAAGTTCCGTCCCCACTTTCTCGGCTACGGGGGCTCTAGGACAGTCAGCGTTGTGACGATCCCCCAAAGGCCAACTAGCCCCTAAAGACTAGCCCGTCGAGGCTGCAGCACTTAAGAGCCAGTGCAATTTTGCCTCCTAGTTTGAGAGTCATAGTCCTTCACAAAAGACTAACAGTGACACTCCTGTCTGGGTTTCTATCGTGTCGCAGGGATGTTGAATGAATGAATGGATACTTACATAGCGCCTATCCTTGTTCAGAAACCAAGCTCTATTCGCTTTACAAACACGGGGTCATTCACACAACAGGCTGCCTACCCGGGTAAAGCCGATTGACGGCCGCCACTGGGCGCTCATCATTCGTTTCCTGAGTCATTCAGTCGGGTTTTAGTCACATACACATACACACTCAGACAGACATATGACATGTTACATGTATAACCGTTTTGTTTAATTACCCCGCCATGTAGGCAGCCATGCTCCGTTTTCGGGGAGTGGGATGAGGTGTGGGGTATGCAAGGTGGGTACGTTGTTGTTTCCACCCACCGAACGATGAAATGGATTACACGGGGGGGGGGGGGGGGGGGGGGGGGGGGGGGGGAGGAGGGGGGGGAGGAGGTTGATTAGTGTGTATATGAAGATATGTTAAAACAAAATGATGAATATGTAAAAGAGTAATAAACGCAATATGATACAATACAATATTTAAAAAAAATGAGAACAGTTCTTGTAAAATGATACACGAAGGGGGTTCAGGCACAAGCAGGTCTGCACATATGTTGACCTGGGAGAATGGAAAAATCTCCACCCTTTATCCACCAGGTGCTGTCACCGAGATTTGAACCCGGGACCCTCAGACTGAAAGTCCAACGCTTTAACCACTCGGCTATTTCACCCGTCCGGTACCAGTTTCCGCTTCTAAAGAAGGCGTCACCATGTTCGGACAGATCCATACACGCAACACCACATCTACTTGGCACATGCCTGACCAGCAGCATAACCCCAAAGCATCCAGTGTGCATGCATGTATCGTATTTGTCAGAGTGGATTGATTCTACATCACTGTGCCAGAAGACAGCACTTAGGTTGTCGTGGGTTCTTTTCCAATGCGCCAAGTGAGTGCTGCGCACGGCAAGTCAGTCTATCATCTCATCCGAATGACAGGACGCTCAGTTTGATTTGTCTTCAGTAAAACGTGGGGGACAGGGCGAGACCGGGATTTGAAACCAGACCCTCACGGGCACACAACCAGCGGATAAGCGTCTTTAACAATTCTGCATCCTTCCTGGGGGGAAAAAAAAAGCAAGGAAGCCGAGACTGCCAGGATAGGAACCCGGGATCTTGTGATGCTGCAGTCAAGCGCGTTGTCCATTGACAGGGCTGACGGCAGACCAGTGGCACTTCTGAGTCTGGGGAAGCTTACGCTTCCAGATCAGGAAAGGAGCACCCACCCACACACACACACACACACATGCAGACATCCTCTGCTTTCAGATTCAGTTTCAGTTTCAAGCAGGCGTGAGCGCTTGCGGACCAATCCATACACGCTACAGCATACTGCTTTATATATATATATATATATATATATATATATGTGTGTGTGTGTGTGTGTGTGTGTGTGTGTGTGTGTGTGTGTGTGTGTGTCACACACACACACACACACACACACACACACACACACACAAACACGACAGGTGCAGACAGCCAGTGACAGAGATTCCACACGGCAGCACCGTCTGATGAGATGACTGTCCCAGCTCTCACTCATGTGTCACCAGTGGGCTGAATCATGCCTGGGGTCCCAGCTGATGGAGACACGAGGACTGGGCTGCAAGGGGGACAGGAGGGGAGGGGAGGGGAGGGGGTAGTGGGCGGAAGAGAAGGGGGCAAGGGGGGGGAGGTGGAAGGGGTGGGGAGGGTATGGAAACGAAAGACATGGACAAACCATAATATATTTCTTGTCACGGCTGAAAGTGATTTTTTGGGGGTTAAAATTCGAAACTAGTCTAATTTACCGAATGCTGCGGGGACCCATTATAATGATGGGGAAAATATCTTTTACATTTTTAGGTCATCAGGTCATCACTGAATTCTCTTGCCAGAAAAATATCGTTAGACGATCAGGTATGTATATTCTGAACTGAGAGAGAGACAGAGAGAGAGAGAGAGAGGGAAGGAGAGAGAGAGAGGGGGGGGAGTAGAGAGAGAGGGGGGAAGTAGAGAGGGAGGGAGAGAGAGAGAGAAAGAGAGAGAGACAGGCAGACAGACAGACAGGCAGACAGACAGACAGAGCGATTGAGCGCGAGAAAGAAAGAAAGAAAGAGAGAGAGAAAGAGAGACAGACAGACAGACAGAGACACAGAGAGGCAGAGTAAAAGGCGTGGTGGAGTGACCAAGTGAGGAAGGGAGCCATCATGATGGATGGGCCCGCTTTAGGGGACGTCTGAAGCAGTGAAGACCCCACCAGAGAGAGTTCCCACAGACTAGACATGTCCTCGCGAGAAGGAGTCTCCTCCTCCCCATAACGGTAAGAAAAATTATCTGTAAGCCAGCTATAAATCACTGGCTGCTGGCTGGACTACCTACCAGCGGCGCAGTCCCCTCCCCCCCCCCCCCCCCCCCCCCACACATCCCCCCTGACCTTCTCCCACCTTCATCCCACTCTGAGGGAATCAGGAGACAGTATTGACAGCCTCTCTTCCTTTTCCCATCCTCCCTGACTGTGACGTTAACCATGCAGCAAGGGCCAATGTCTTCCGGTTCCTGTCCGCACCTGCTCAACTGTGATTACTGCACGTGTAGGGCTGTGATTACTGTATGTGTGATTGTTGTGCGTGTGTGGCTGTGATTACTGCATGTGTGTGGTAGTGATTACTGCATGTGTGTGGTTGTGATCACTGCATATGCATGGCTGTGGTGATTGCATGTATGTGGCTGCAATCATTGCACGAGTGCGGATGTGATTATTCATGTGATTACTGTACGTGTATGGCTGTGGTTATTGTATGTGTGTGGGTGTGAGTACTGCATTTGTATGACTGTGATTATTGTATGTGTGAGTATTGTATGTGTGTGGTTGTGGTTATTGCATGTGTAAGGTTGTGGTTATTGCACGAGTGTGGATATGATTATTCATGCGTAAGACTGCGATTATTATATTGTATGGCTGTGATTATTGCATGTGTATGGGCTGTGGTTACTGCATGTGTATGGGCTGTGGTTACTGCATGTGTATAGCTGTGGTTATTGCATGTGAGTGGCTGTGGTTACTGCATGTGTAAGGTTGTGGTTATTGCACGTGAGTGGCTGTGATTATTGCATGTGTGTGACTGCGATTATTATATGTGTATGGCTGTGATTATTGCATGTGTATGGGCTGTGGTTATTACATGTGTGTGGCTGTGGTGGCTGTGGTTATTGCATGTGTGTGGCTGTGGTGGCTGTGGTTATTGCATGTGTGTGGCTGAGGTTACTGCATGTGTGTGGCTGTGGTGGCTGTGGTTATTGCATGTGAGTGGCTGTGGTGGCTGTGGTTATTGCATGTGTGTGGCTGTGGTGGCTGTGGTTATTGCATGTGTGTGGCTGTGGTGGCTGTGGTTATTGCATGTGTGTGGCTGTGGTTATTGCATGTGTGTGGCTGTGGTGGCTGTGGTTATTGCATGTGTGTGGCTGTGGTTATTGCATGTGTGTGGCTGTGGTTATTGCACGTGAGTGGCTGTGGTTATTGCATGTGTGTGGCTGTGGTTATTACATGTGTATGGCTGTGGTTATTGCATGTGTTGGGCTGCGATTATTGCATGTGTATGACTGTGGTTATTGCATGTGAGTGGCTGTGGTTATTGCATGTGAGTGGCTGTGGTTATTGCATGTGAGTGGGTGTGGTTATTGCATGTGTGTGACTGTGGTGGCTGTGGTTATTGCATGTGTATGGCTGAGGTTATTGCATGTGAGTGGCTGTGGTGGCTGTGGTTATTGCATGTGAGTGGATGTGGTTATTGCATGTGAGTGGATGTGGTTATTGCATGTGTGGTTTACTCTGAGTCAGCTTTTTATGGCTGGTGTGATTATGAAATGTGTGTGACTGTGGTCATTAAATGTATGACTGTGATCATGGCATATCGGAATTACTTTAAGTCAGTATCCATGCTTTTATGTTTTCTATATCATACAATGAATAACTGTGATTTTCGTACATTGTTTTTGTATTTTACACCACAAATTAATTCATCTTTGGCGATGATAAAGTACTGTGTCCTCTGTGCCTTCTTAGCCGCGTTGATGTATGTGGTTCAACCTCCGTTTCTTCTCCACATCAGGTTTGGTGGTGGTTGTTTCGTGTTTTTTTTCACCCCGTTGAATTGCCTGTGGTTGATGAACCAGGTTCGCGGAGTAAGCTTCTTCTGCTGAATTAAAAACGACAATCTGGAATCTGTCTGTCTGCCCATGGATGGTGCTTCAGCATCCCACACCCAGCCCAGAAAAACACCGAGTGTTCATTTCACAAGAGCAAATGCTGATGGTGTTCATAAAATTCCATGGACGACACATGCACCGGTGTTTCCTGCTTCTGTTGTGCCCATGCCTGTCAGTGTAACGTCAGTTCTGCCCCCATCCAACCCCCCCACACCCACCCCCCTCTTCACACACAGCTTTGGAACGCATTACGCTTGCTCAGTACTACCAATCACACCACCTAAAAGTACACTTTCAAGGCGATGTCAATGCACCTCAAACGCCTTCCACACACTGACGTCGCTTTATCACGGTTCAGTGCTCAAAGGGTTAATGGCTTTGTACGTGGCCACGTTCCCTTCCCTCAACCAGCAGCACAGGACAGCGCTGCACGCGAGATGTGGTCACGTCCCGTCAGTCACAGACTGCCTGCTGTCAAGACTCTGTCTGTCTCTGTCTGTCTGTCTCTGTCTGTCTGTCTGTCTCTCTTTCTCTGTCTTAACCCCTTTCTCTCCCTTTCTATCTCTTTCTCTTCTCTGTCTCTCTCCCTTTCTCTCTCTCTTTCTGCCTCTTTCTCTCTGTCTGTCCTTCCCTTTTTATCTCCCCCCCTCTCTCTCTTTCTCCTCTCAAGGACGGACTGGAAGAAAAGGCCACGCTTAAAATCTTAATCCTTGATTACAAAAAGTTTTTCTAGTTCTGAGTTCTCCCCCCCCCCTCTCTCTCTCTCTCTATCCCTTCATCCTGTCTCTTTCTTCCCCCCCCCCCTCTCTCTCTCTATCCCTTCATCCTGTCTCTTTCTTCCTCCCCCCCCCCTCTCTCTCTCTGTCTCCGAGTCTCTCAACAAGCATGAGCACCAGACGCCAACAGAAAGCCGTGGAGTGACGTCAGCAGGGCGCTAACAGCAGCCAAGGGGGATCCACAGACAACATCCGACACCCGTATTTCCCCATCCGGCTTACAACAGACGGGCGCAACAGCCAAGTGGTTACAGCGTTGAACTTTAAATCTCAGGGTCCCAGGTTCGAATCTCGGTAACGGTAAAGGGCGGAGTCTTTATTTCCGATCTCCCAGGTCAACATATGTGCAGACCTGCTAGTGCCTGAACCCCCTTCGTGTGTATACGCACTCAGAAGATCCAAAACGCACGTTAAAGATCCATGTCAGCGTTTGGTGGGTATGGCTGCCTAAGAGGCGGGGGTTAAGTAAACAGGTCATACAGCAGGTTCTGTGACGCCAAAAAATTGTCGCTAAAACCAAATTTGTCGACGGCGACTATTTTATTTTATTTTTTATTTTTATTATTATTTTCTTTTGTATTCTTCTTCTACCCTCAATCCTCCGATTTCACCAGCTGGAAATTTGTCGCCAGTAATATTTGATCCTGACCGGTTGTTTTCGACTGCTTTATCTATCTGGTCTCAATGAGCGATGTGATCGATACTTCTTCTATCTTCTTCTTCTTCTTCTTCTTCGTTCGTGGGCTGCAACTCCCACCTTCACTCGTGGGCCCGAGTGGCCTTTCACGTGTATGACCGTTTTTACCACCACCACCCTCACCATGCAGCCAGCCATCCTCTCTTTCCCGGGGCGGGGTGGGAGCATGCCGGGCATGTTCTTGTTTTCCTAACCCACCGAACGCTGACATGGATTACGGAATCTTTAACGTGCGGTTTTTGTTTTGGTTTTTGGTGTGATTTTTTTTTAATCTTCTGTATCCGTATACATACGCAGGGGGTTCAGGCAGTGGCAGGTCTGCACATCATCTCTTATTCTGAAACAAAACCAAATATCGGACCATGGACACATCGGAAAGCTCCCGGCCGGCCAAACAGGGAATGTGCCAACAACCGCATGAGGGGGGGGGGGGGGGGGGGGGGGGGGGGGTAAGGACAGGAGAAGGGGTGGGTGGGGAGCTGGTGGGGGTGAGGGGTTTAATCCCCTCCCGAATGATGGACGGAGCGAGGAAATAGGCCGTGGTCACTGGAGGACAGTCATGGGGAACAAATGGGGGGTGGGGTGGTGGTGGTGGTGGCGGAATTGACACGTGGGCGTGGGGGCGGGGGCGGGGGTGGTGGTGATGGAAAATGGATGCAAGGAAGATGAGTAGAGAGGTGCGATGGAGAGAAATACTCACACACACACACACACACACACACATATATATATATATACATATATATGTGTGTGTATATTGTGTGTGAGAGAGAGAGAGAGAGAGAGAGAGAGAGAGAGAGAGAGAGAGAGAGAGAGAGATACGCATACATACATCCATACATAGAGAGATATGTGGATACACATGTACACATACATACATAGAGATATATGTAGATACACATGTACACAGACACACACAGATATGTGGATACACGTGTACACATACATACATAGAGAGATATGTAGATACACATGTACACAAACACACATAGATATGTGGATACACATGTACACATACATACATAGAGAGATATTTAGATACACATGTACACAGACACACATAGATATGTGGAAACACATGTACACATACATACATAGAGAGATATGTAGATACACATGTACACATACACACATAGATATGTGGATACACATGTACACATACACACATAGATATTTAGATACACATGTACACATACACACATACAGAGATATGTGGATACACATGTACACATACATACATACATACATACATACATACATAGAGAGATATGTGGATACACATGTCCACATACACACATAGAGAGATATGTGGATACACATGTACACATACATACACACATAGAGAGATATGTGGATATACATGTACACATACATACAGAGATATATAGATACACATGTACACATACATACACACATAGAGAGATATGTGGATATACATGTACACATACATACAGAGATATATAGATACACATGTACACATACATACACACATATAGAGATATGTGGATACACATATACACATACATACACAGAGAGATGTGTGGATATACATGTACACACACACACACACATGGAGGAGGAAAAACAAGTGTAAGCAACAGCGAAACAACCCTTCCGTTATTCCAAAATAATTTGGTAAAGATGTGCAAAGAGACGAAGAA
>NC_134882.1:42237424-42242424 GCF_041734735.1 Babylonia areolata
CTGTACAGTGTGTCACCACCAAGGGTGATCACTCCTCCCTGTACAGTGTGTGTCACCACCAAGGGTGATTACTCCTCCCTGTACAGTGTGTGTGTCACCACCAAGGGTGATCACTCCTCCCTGTACAGTGTGTCACCACCAAGGGTGATCACTCCTCCCTGTACAGTGTGTGTGTCACCACCAAGGGTGATTACTCCTCCCTGTACAGTGTGTGTCACCACCAAGGGTGATCACTCCTCCCTGTATAGTGTGTGTCACCACCAAGGGTGATCACTCCTCCCTGTACAGTGTGTCACCACCAAGGGTGATTACTCCTCCCCCATGCAATCCATGTATGTGTCACAGCCAAGGGTGATCACTCCTCTCCGTACAGCCAAGGGTGATCACTCCTCCCCGAACAGCCAAGGGTGATCACTCCTCCCCGAACAGCCAAGGGTGATCACTCCCCCAAGTACAGCCAGAATCTGGTGGACACGCTGGACCCAGGAGGTGTCAAGAGGAAATTCTCCTGCTGCCTGACAACTGCACGTGCTGCCACAAATATCTGTTGAAATAAAGTATAAAAACAAAAGGGAAAAAAACACACAAACAAACAGGGAGCCGCAGTCCAATTTAAGGGCAACATGGGGTTGAAAAACAGAGAGCTCGGTGTTAAGGCTGAAGATGAGCACGCACGCACGAACACACACACACACACACACACACACACACACACACACACACACACACACACACACTCATTCACTAACACACACACACACACACTCTATCTCTCTCACTCACACACACACACACACACACACACACACACGCGCGCGCGCACTCGCACGCACGCACGCACGCACGCGCACACACACACACACACACACACACACACACACTCATTCACTAACAAACACACACACACACTCTATCTCTCTCACTTACACACACACACACACACACACACAGACGCGCGCACAATCGCACGCACGCACGCACACACACACACACACACACACTCATTCACTAACAAACACACACACACACTCTATCTCTCTCACTCACACACACACACACACACACACACACACACACACACGCGCGCGCGCACTCGCACGCACGCACGCACGCACGCGCACACACATACACACACACACACTCATTCACTAACAAACACACACACACACTCTATCTCTCTCACTTACACACACACACACACACACACACACACACACAGACGCGCGCGCAATCGCACGCACGCACGCACACACACACACACACACACACACATACACACACACTCACTCACTAACAAACACACTCTATCACACACACACACACACACACACACACACACACACACACACACACACACACATGTTGCTCACATTTCACATGACACGTCCTGAGACCGCTTTCGTCAGTCTGAGAACTGTCAACTGCACCCGTCCACCTGACAACGAACGGCAAAGCCCCCGTGTGGCCCTCATTGAAACAAACACAAACATCTCGGTCCTACCCCCTTCCTTCTCTCTTTCTGTTTCCCGAATCAACACAATTTGCATGCATGCTGCAAGTGATTTCTGCCACACAGGAAACTCATCACACCATCCGTCCGTCCGTCCGTCCATCCACCCCTTTGAAAGACTGACGCTTGATACTGTGTGCAAGAGCGCGTTCAGCATCCTTCCCTCAACCACGCATCCAGGAATCTGCTGTCCCACAAATGATGATAATTACACTCCCACCACGTTTTCACAACGCGGTGTTCCAGTGTATTCTAGCAACAGGGCTGCAGTTTCATGCTGGAAAAAAAAAAGAAAAAGAAAAAGAAACTGAATAAAAGAAAGTGAAGTGAAATCCTTGTGCACAAACGCCCATTTCTGGAAGAGGGAGGGTAAAAGAACCTGTCTAAATGTACACGGGGGAAAGCCCAGCTTCAGTACTATTTGTTTGTATTTGTATTTCTTTTTATCACAACAGATTTCTCTGTGTGAAATTCGGGCTGCTCTCCCCAGGGAGAGCGCGTCGCTACACTACAGCGCCACCCATTTTTTGTATTTTTTCCTGCGTGTAGTTTTATTTGTTTTTCCTATCGAAGTAGATTTTTCTACAGAATTTTGCCAGGAACAACCCTTTTGTTGCCGTGGGTTCTTTTACGTGCGCTAAATGCATGCTGCACACGGGACCTCGGTTTATCGTCTCATCCGAATGACTAGCGTCCAGACCACCACTCAAGGTCTAGTGGAGGGGGAGAAAATATCGGCGGCTGAACCGTGATTCGAACCAGCGCACTCAGATTCTCTCGCTTCCAAGGCGGACGAATTACCTCTAGGCCATCACTCCACTAAATAAGTACAGCCGGGATACGGCATGCACCTCCCTCCAATCAACAAGACAGTCTGTCAACATCCCACACTGACTCAGCAGAAGTGCAGGGTCTCCTCTGGTGCGTGGCCTCCTCAGGACCTACCTAACATCGATGGTTCCCTGTGGACTCCTGACGCCGTCACTGCGACAGACGAATCCGAGATGTGGCTGTGTATGAAGGACTGGGAAATGAGCGGCGTGGGAGTAATGCCGCTGAAACGGTGCAGATGATGGGGCAGTACAAAGGCCAGTGGAACCGAATGAGTACTTCTTCTTCAGTTTCTTCTTCTTCTTCTTCTTCTTCTTCTTCCGCGTTCCCGGGCCATGTCATGCATGGCCATAGTGGGTAGGATGCGTACATGTCCGGTTTTCTCTATTGTTTGAGACGCTTGGGAGGAAGTCTGCCCGCTGAAATGAATAACGAGAGAGAGAGAGAGAGAGAGAGAGAGAGAGAGATAGAGAGAGAGAGAGAGAGATCTTTGTGTGTGCGTGTGTGTATGTGTGCGTGTGTGTGCGAACGTATGTGCACACGTGTGTGTGTGTGTGTGTGTGTGTGTGTGTGTGTGTGTGTGTGTGTGTGAGTGTGTGTGCACGAGCGTGCCACGTCGTGTTATGTTGTGTGGTGAATGAGTGTTTGTGTGTGTGTGTGTGTGTGGTGTGGGGGTGTGTGTGTGTGTGTGGGTGGTGGTGGAGGGAGGGACGGGGGGGGGGGGGGCGGGTATGTGCGTGTGTTTGTGTGTATGTGTGTGCATTTAAAAAAGAAAAATTTGTGTGCGTGCGTGCATGTGTGCGTGCGTACGTGTGTGTACGTGTGTGTGATTGTGTGCTGAATCATGAAACTAAAAAATGAAATAAAATATCAAAAAAAAACGTGAGGGGGGGCAATAAGGAATTCTTTCCACTCTGACAAAACGCTGACGGGGGAGGAAAGAGAGACAGGGGAGCGGGAAATGGGGGGGTGGGGTGGAGGGGAGGGGGGAAGGAGGGGGGAGAAGGAGGGGGTGGGGGTGAGGGGGATAGATTGTAGATTCAGCTTTTGATCAGTGCAGAACGTTAACCGCTCCCCCCCCCCCCAGCTGTCCCATAAAAAAATACTTAGAAATAAATGAAAGAAATGAGAAAGAAGAAAGAAAAAAGAAAAGAAAGAAAAAATGAAATAGAAAAGGAAAAGAAAAACAAGTGAAAACAGAGAGGGAAAAAAAAACTAGAAGGAAAGTAATAAAAACAACAGACGAAAAGATGAAATATGTAAAAAAAAAATATAAAGATGTAGACGGGCTGCAAAATTAAATCCATCTCAACCCAGCCCAAAGCAATCAAGGAACGGAGACGATCATAGCTCCTGCTTTTGACCAGAAAGCAGCGAATCAATCACTTTCCCATAATCATAATACAGCACTGCACAGGTAAATCATCATAATCTGCAGCAGATGCTAGGATAGGAAAGAAAGAAAGAAGGAAAGAAAGGAAGGAAGAAACAAACAAACAAACAAACAAACAAACAAAAAAACCGCGAAAATTAGGACAGGTTGCTAAAAGGAATTGATTTCAAAGAAAGAACGACAGAGAAGAGACAGAGAGAGACAGACAGGGAGACACACACACACACACACACACACACACACACACACACACACACACACACACAGAGAGAGAGAGAGAGAGAGAGACACACACACACACAGATACACACACACACACACACACACACACACACACACACACACACACAGACAAAGAGGCAGAGAGAGAGACAGAGAGACAGAGAGAGAGAGAGAGAGAGAGAGAGAGAGGGAGGGAGGGAGAGAAGAAATAAACGAAAGAAAGGCAGAAAAAAACGAAAGAAAGAAAAAGAAAGGGAGATAAGAAAGAAAGCGCAAAAATGGAAAAGAGGGTGCTAAAAGGAATTCATTCCACTAAAAATTAAAAAAAAATTAAAAAGGGGGGGAGGGAAAACTGACAAAAAGTAAAACTAACGGGGGTAGGGAGTGTGTGTGTGTGTGTGTGTGTGTGTGTGTGCGCGTGTGTGTGTGGAGGGGAGGGGGACATATTGGCTCCAGCTTTTTGCTGACCAGAGCGGACTATATTATCACAGAAACCAAGCGAGTACCTAGATTTTCTCCATGATTATGATTATACGGCGGTGCCAAACCCATTCTCCATAATCTACGATCACACGGCAGTAGCACAGGAAAAAACATCAACAATAAACCTGGCATTATGACGACAGCAGCTGACACAAAACACCGTGCTGTCCTGGACACGTCAGAGACTGGACTTCATATCAACGTTTCTTTTTATCTGTGTGTGAAGGAAAGAAAGGAAGGAAGAAACAAACAAACAAACAAACAAAAACAAAAACAAAAACGCGAAAATTAGGACAGGTTGCTAAAAGGAATTGATTTCAAAGAAAGAACGACAGAGAAGAGACAGAGAGACAGACAGGGAGACACACACACACACACACACACACACACACAGAGACACACACAGATACACACACACACACAAAGACTCACTCACACACAGAGAGAGAGAGAGAGAGAGAGAGAGAGAGAGCGAGAGAGAGAGACACACACAGATACACACACACACACACACACACACACACACACACACACAGACAAAGAGGCAGAGAGAGAGACAGA
>NC_134882.1:42252424-42262424 GCF_041734735.1 Babylonia areolata
GAGCGAGGGAGAGAGAGATAGAGAGAGAGAGAGAGGGGGGAAGCGACAGGAGATGAGATAGTATTTATAGAGAGGAAGAGATAAAGAGATAGAGTGAGACATGTGGCGAAATACAGTAATATCATATGACATAACATAATATGGTATACTAAACAGAATTTGCAAAGAGAGAGGTCGAGAGAGAGAGAGGGGGTGGGGGAGAAGGAGAGATATAGGAGAGAGAGGTAGAGAGATAGAGAAGGAAGGGTGGGAGGGGGTGGAGGGAGAGTGATAGAGAAACGAAGAAGACGCAGACGAAGACAAAGAAGGAGAAGAAGAAGACGAAGAAACGCATGGGTTTGAGGAAGCGAAAGAGGACAGATTGTTCCGTGTGCTAGGCCCGGAGGTGAACGGACAGAGAAAGGGTTAAAATCCTGTGAACTGGGCGTAAAATCACAGTGTTTTTAACTCGAATTGTCAGTCGGATACTAGCTGGAAACAAAATCAAGGACACCTACCTGTTTGTTTTCTTTTTCTTTTTTTGTTCCCAGCGCTTTTTCCTTCACACCGTTTCTTTTCAGACCAGTCCGCTATGACTATACACTGTTAACTAATGGGAATTTCCGGCGACTAACTGAATTCCATTTCGTGTGCCAGTCCTCATTTGAGGAAACGGAGTGACGGGAAAAGGCTGAGAAAACGAAACAAATAAAACAACAACAACAACAACAAAACCAGGTATATATGTACATGATTTTGTTTCCAGTTGACTGTGGAAGTTTCTTTACTTGCGTGAGATCATCTGATAAGTTTTCGAAACACACACACACACACACACACACACACACATATATATATATATATACACACACACAAACACTTACACACACACATACACGCCGCACAAACACACATACATATACACCACACACACACACACACACACACACACACACATACATACACGCCGCACAAACACACGCATACATATACACCACACACACACACACACACACACACACACACACACACACACACACACACACACACACACACACACACAGCACTTTTAACGTCCAGCTCATAAGATTGAACCAGGAAAGAGCGGCGGCCGATGATAGACTAATTATAACCAGCACAGAGCAGAGACGCCAAAAGTACCTTTCGTATCCTCTCTCAACTAACCCCATTCTCACTCTCCCGCCCTCCACCCCCCAAGACCCCCCCCCCCCCGTCCACCCCTCTCCCTCCCCCCCCTTCCCCCTCTTCCACTGCTCATGGCGGCTTCTGGTCCATATTGACGGGATCATTTCCAGAACCCCAGGAAAGCAGGAAGAAGGGTTTCTCAATATCTGACCAGTGCAGCATGTTGGGGTTAGCGCGTACACCAGGCATCTGCTTTGTTCTCTCTCTGTGTGTGTGTGTGTGTGTGTGTGTGTGTGTGTGTGTGTGTGTGTGTGTGTTCTTTCTTTCTTTCTTTCGTTTAACATCTTTTCGCTGTCAAGTGAGATTACACGGAGATGAAAACAAAATGTGTATGTGTATATGTGCGCTTGGGAGATTGTGTGTGTGGGGGTGGTGGGGGTGGGGTGGGGGGTGAATGAAGTAAGACAGTAGTTTGTGGGTGGGTGGGGGGGTGAGGGAGGGAGGGAGGACGGGGTGGGGTGGTGGTGGTGGTATATGTGTGTATGTGTGTTTTTCCCTCTATGAGAAACACTGGGTGGCTTTCTGTCTGCTCTTCGGTCTGTTTTGATTGTTTATTTGTTTGTTGTTTGTCCCTAGTTCTTAAGGACAGAAAAAAACACACATCATAACAGGATAGCCAAGCATATATGCGAGTGTGTGTGTGTGTGCGTGTGTGTGTGTGTGGATGTGTGTGCATGCGAGTATGTGCGTGTGTGTATGTGTGTGTGTGTGTGTGTGTGTGTGCGTCGTGTGTGTGTGTGTGTGTTTCACTGAATTTTGTTTTTCTTCTTCCTCTTAGAAACACTGGATGAATCTTTGCAACTTTGGTATGCATGATATAACTCGGCCATCCGAAACGCCCCAGGTCATGACTCCTGGATGCCCTTGTATTGCCGCCTTTTCTTTTTTCCCCCCTCTGGTCCTCAGCAGGTTCGAACCCGCGCCTCCAGGGTGGTTGCCACTTCGGAACTGAGTCACCTTTTCTGGCAGACGTTTTAACCACTGAGCCATCTTACGCCTAGTCTGAGTAGGGAAATTTAATCCTTATGAAGTTTACTTTCATCCCTCTTCAACCAGATCCAGCTGGAACTCTTTTCTGCTGCTTCTGCCATTGCCTTGAGTCCTCTCCCTGCCAGAAATCGACAGCTGTTTCATGTGGCTGTAGGCAGATGCGCCCACAAACTCTCTTGCACCAATCTCTAAATAAATACCAAGCTAAAAAAAAAGTACAACATGGATTTTTTCCCAAGACAACAAAGTCAATATCAAAATTATAGTATAATGTATACAACATATTCATCTTTCTAACTGGCTTGAAAAAGGGGAGTTAAGTATTCTGTACGCAAATGCAGACCTTTGTTCAGTGTATCACTTGTAGGCCTACATAAAAGATTATTTTAATGTATATACTTCCTCATTTTACACTGCTTTTCCTTCTCGAGGAACGTTTGTCTGGTGGTTCAAACTTATTTCAGTGAATCCTTCAACGGATGAAGACAAACCAAAGAACAAAATATACAATTTCTTTAAAGAATATTCCTGGAGTCACCTGGAAAAGAGATTAAATCGTTGGCTGATATTCAGTTCTCACTCTTTCTCTCTATCTCTCTCCCCTCTCTCTCTCTCCGTGTGTGTGTGTGTGTGTGTGTGTGTGTGTGTGTGCGCGCTGTGTGTGTGTGTGCTCTGTGTGTGTGTGTGTGTGTGTGTGTGTTGTTTCTGTTTTGTATTTTTGTTTTGCTTTGATTTCATTTTCAGACGCAAGAACGAACATTTTTTACTGACACTGCTTCACCTTCTTTTCCTCCTCCCTCTTCTTCCTCCCTTTCTTTCTTTCTATCTTTCTTTATTACGATGTAGCCAAGTGCTCAGCTGGCTACTAACCGTAAATCGGACGACAGTTTCACTCCAGTGACGGTGTCCAACCATTGACATGAGGAGGTAACTCCTATGGCGAAACACAATTCAAATTCGAATTTGAAACGTAAGCTGTTAAGCGTCCGTCGGTCATTTTCTGAGGTGCTGTCTTCAAGCACACATCGCGTGTCAGCACACACAGTCAGCTGCCTAATATTCTACTGCATTGTCTTCTCTTCTTCTCATCTTCTTATCTTTTTCTTTGCTTATAACTATTGTAAAATAAGTTTCAGTTTCAGTTTCAGTAGCTCAAGGAGACGTCACTGCGTTCTGACAAATCCATACACGCTACACCACATCTGCCAAGCAGATGCCTGACCAGCAGCGTAACCCAACGCGCTTAGTCAGGCCTTGAGAGTAAATAAATAATAGATAAATACATAAAAAAAAGAACTACTACTACTAATGATAATATGTATAAGGCGCAAAAACTTAATAAAGTCAACTATAAGCGTACATAAATAAATAATTTTTTTTAAAGTAATATTAATAATAATAATACAATGTAAAAATTGTAAAATAAAACAATAGAAAACCCCTTTCGTGACTGGCCTCTATATGTCTATGGCCTGTGCGCGGATCTTTTCTATCCTTTCACCTTCATACTCTTTCATTCAGTAAATCGGTAGTTCTTTTGTACCGGCCCTTTTCTGAACCAATCGGGTTAACACGGCTACAACAATACTTTTTTTTCTTCTTCTACAGACTTCGCAAAAAGTTAACAACCACTTCATAAAAGCAGGTGCATATTTAAAATAAATTAAAAAAAAAAAAAAAAATTAAAAAACCCAAAAAATCGGTAGATGGTTTAGGTTATGAAGGCTGTATATGGACTGCCACGGGCCTCCAAGTGAACAGACCAATCGCTGTTTCAGCTATGCATACACCGGGCTTGAATAGCAAGACAAATAATGCGTTTGTAAAAAAAAAATAAAAAAAATCAAAAAAAATCGATGCCTCAGCCAAAAACATACAGTTAGTCTGTGCGGTTTATACAAATTATATGTGGTTTTCCACTGCAATAGAAATGGAAGAAATGACCTCTCGTAATGCGTGTGTGTGGTGCTCATTACATTGGCTAAAACACGGTTCTTTCACATCACCCCCTGAAAAGAAAACTTGCAAAGTTCCCAAGCTGTCCTTGACATTTTATGAACCCTGTTATTACATTCTTCTTCTTCTTCTTCTTCGTTCGTGGGCTGCAACTCCCACGTTCACTCGTATGTACACGGGTGGGTTTTTACATGTATGACCGTTTTAACCCCGCCAGGTAGGCAGCCATACTCCGTTTTCGGGGGTGTGCATGCTGGGTATATTCTGGTTTCCATAACCCACCGAACGCTGACATGGATTTCAGGATCTTTAACGTGCGTACTTGATCTTCTGCTTGCGTATACACACGAAGTGGGTTCGGGCACAAACAGGTCTACACATAATATGTTGACCTGAGAGATCGGAAAAAAAATCTCCACCTTTTTCCCCCACCAGGTGCCGTTACCGAGATTCGAACCCGGGACCCTCAGATTGAAAGTCCAACACTCTGACCACTTGGCTACTGCGCCCGTCAGTCCTTCCATTCAATCTTGGTTCAATTTCTCTTTCCCTCCTCCCCAAATCCCCTTCTACACAAGCCCACGGTGACGGTCTTATCAAAGATATCTCCCAGCCAGACACGATACTGGTATCATAGTCTGGTCATCGCCCTTAATTATCGTTGTCTCATATTTCCAGCGATCATCATTAGGACCGGTGAGTGATTTCCCCTGCCAGTGGTCTGGCTATGTGCGGTCAACGGAGCGTGCTGCAAGGCACACCCCCTTCCAACTGTTTCACGCTCTGACGGGCTAGTCTCCTAGCGCGGGCTGGCGCCACGTGGAATGAGATTGTTTTGGACACACACACACACACACACACACACACACACACACACACACAAGCAGAGAGTGAGTGAGTGAGTGAGAGACAAAAATTAAAAACCGATTTTGGAGACAAATATTTTTTAGGAACATATCTATTTCGTAACTGATCACAGACACACAGACACAGACACACACACACACACAGATACACAAAACTACAGACACACACACACACTGACACAGACACACACACATACACACACAGACACACAGACAGACACACACACACAGATATACACAGTTACAGACACACAGACACTGACACAGGCCCAGACAGACATACAGACAGGCACACACACACACACACACACACACACACACACACACACACACACGGATACACACAGTTACAGACACACAGACACTGACACAGACACACAGACACTGACACAGACACACACACACAGACACACACTCACACACACACGCACGCACACACACACACCGCGAGGTCCTTAGCACAGGACAATTTCAAGGTTGGTTAATTCGATTCCGTAACTTTGTTTCCGTTCCCCTGTCCCCATGCACAGTCTGAATTCATCTTCCCCGTCACATTTTTAACATATAAAGTTCATCTCTCAATAGACAGAGAGTGAGGAGAGAGAGAGAGAGAGAGAGAGAGAGAGACAGACAGACAGACAGACAGACAGACAAAGACAGAGAGAGAGAGAGACAAAGAGAGACAGAAAGAGAGACGAAGAGAGACAGAGTGACCGAGAGAGAGAGAGAGAGAGAGAGAGAGAGAGAGAGAGAGAGAGAGAGAGAGAGACAGAGACAGAGAGAGAGAGAGAGAGAGAGAGAGAATCTTCAAAAGAGGTACACAGCAAGTGATTCATGTGTGTGTGTGTGTGTGTGTGTGTGTGTGTGTGTGTGTGTGTGTGTGTGTGTGTGTGTGTGTGTGTGTGTGTGTGTCCAAAGTTTCGTTTGTACTGGAGACTTCTTGTTGAAGGTGGCAGTGCATCATGACATTCTGGCGCTGCCTCAATGCAGTTCTGTCGTTCTTTTTTCCTGATCCCCCGACATATGTCCATCTGCCTGTACATCCAGCGCTTGAGAAATATAGTCTTTAAACTGCAAGCATATTTTACATACATGCGATTTTACGTTTGATATCAGGCATTTTAAGCGCGGAGACTTTGAGATGTCCTTTTTGAAGGAACATTTTTGACTCACTTGTGTAAACAAAGTGAGTCTATGTTTTAACCCGGTGTTCGGTTGTGTGTGTGTGTGTGTGTGTGTGTGTGTGTGTGTGTGTGTGTGTGTGTGTGTGTGTGTGTGTGTCTGTGTGTCCGTGGTAAACTTTAACATTGACATTCTCTCTGCAAATACTTTGTCAGTTGACACCAAATTAGGCATAAAAATAGGAAAAATTCAGTTCTTTCCAGTCATCTTGTTTAAAACAATATTGCACCTCTGGGATGGGCACAAAAAAATCAAATATGAAGCCTAATTATATGCAAACTGCATTTACTGTTATATTTATATTTTTTCTATTCTCTAAACTTGGCACTTTGATCTGATATTCTGACCCAACAACAAGAGCAGTCATTATTATCATTTTTTGTTCAAACAGGAACTTCTTTTGCTAAGCATGGAAGTTTTAATTATTTTGCAAACGTTTTGGTGCAGATAGTGAAAAAGGGAAATTACTATGTAATTAATGCTAGGGGACTTAATTTGCTTTAAACTGATCTATCTCATCTTAAACATTACATTTTGAAATTATACTTAATACATAAAAAGCTTGGATTTTTTTTTTAAGTGTATCACAAGTGAGTCTTGAAGCCCTTGCCTCTCTTGGTTTTTGATGTGGGAAGAGATGTAAAAGACAGAAACTCTCTCTCTATGTGTGCTGTTTTGTGCTTGCTGTGCTGCAGTGTACGTCTCTCTCTCTCTCTATATATATATATATATATATAAAATTTATATATACATTATCTACCTCTCTCTATATATATCATCTGTCTATCTATCTATCAATCATAATAATATCTATCATCTATCTATCTATCTCTGTCTATTTATCTCACGACAGCCTGTACTGTTTTCGATCAACAGTGCATAAGTCCCTTTATTTATTTATTCATCTTTTACACACAACAAACGATCATCATCAGACAGTTTTGCTGATTTTGCTTTTGTTTCATTTCTCCACAAGTTGATGATTCGTGAGATATTCCTTGAAAACTAAAATGTTTGCTCGGTGAATGTTGAATCATACTGATGTGAAGTGTCGAAATTGAAGCGAAATATAACCCTGCATACAAGGTAAAAACGAAACAACAACAACAACAGTGTATAAGACTGACCCCTAAACCCCCACCCTCAACCCCTTTGCAATTTAAAAAAAAAAAAAAAAAAAAAAAAGTCTGGCACAATCCATTCCGTGACAGAACCTATCAGCAGCCAGAAAACTCCCAGAATTCCCATTCATCTCAGAGCCCGCCCGGCCCCTCCGCCCTCTGTACCGTACCCATCATGCATCATTCGTGATGCCACCGTTCTGTAGCAGGGATACCAGGATCTATTTTTGATGGCGGAACCCTAAAGAATCACACGCGCCACTTGTGTCACGAACGATTAGCTTGGAAATCCATTGAAGGCAGCAACCTTTGTCAGTCAGTCAGTCAGCCAGTCAGAGCGCGGAGACTTTGAGATGTCCTTTTTGAAGGAACATTTTTGACTCACTTGTGTAAACAAAGTGAGTCTATGTTTTAACCCGGTGTTCGGTTGTGTGTGTGTGTGTGTGTGTGTGTGTGTGTGTGTGTGTCTGTGTCTGTGTGTCCGTGATGTTCATCGGCAGGCCATGCATCGACGAGAAGATTAATTAATATTCAAAGGGAGAAAGATTTCCAGCCGTTACCCGTTTCAGCTTTGACGTTTTAAAGGTGAACAGGTCTCACAGCCTTTTGCGGACATCGAGGAAATGAATCAATATTCACTGTGACTGGGGCTCGGCACAGGAAGGCGGGGCCCAATCCTCTCCTTCCGCCGTTTTTAACATTCCGTCGCCAACCAGAGTCAGCATAGAATGAGGAAACGGGGGGGCCTCGAACCCTCATCACTGGTGAACGCTGGATCACATGTCTGATCCCTGGCTGCTACGGCGCCATGTTCTGAGCGTTTACACACAAAAAACAACGATAACAACAACAATAACGTCAACGACAACAACGACATCAACAAGAACGTCAACACCAACGGCAACAACAAAACCAATGTCAACAACGACAACAACAGCGTCAACAACAACAACAACAACACAAGAACAACAACAACAACGACAACAATGACAACAACGTCAACAACAAGGTGTGTACCAAATCAAATAATCCACGCCGAACAAATGGCATATCTAATATAAATGTTGTTGCCGTTGTTTTTCTTTAATGCAAAAGTTTTCCCAATATCCAAACAAGGGCGTATCTTCAATAAAGGATCTGTCCTCGTCCTGTCGAAAGACCAGAGCACTGTTGCCAATGTTCCACAAATTAGCACGTTTTGTCGTATCTAACAAGGGACAAATCTATGCCATATCTGACCGAATGCAATTCTTCCCCATATTCAAAGGAAAATATATTGTTTCGTCACAAAGACCTGTGTTTCCATTAACAAAAAAACAACAACAAAAAACAAACAAACATCTCCGTCATAACAGAAAACGAAGCAGAAGCCAAGTCCGTATTCCCCAGAGCCCATTGCAAACCGAGGTTTTTAAACCTCCCGTTTTTCCAAAGAAAACATCGCCTGCGCGCAAATCAATACTATATTATTACTGGGATATGGGGCCAGAAAATCTGGACCTCCGTCTGTCATTTTGCTCCGTGGGTTTAAGCTGGAAACAAATCAACGACAAGAAGACACTGATTGAATGTGTCCTTCTCTAAATCAATGACATATTTGCTTTTAATGATATTATAAGTGAGTTCAGTGTGTGTGTGTGTGTGTGTGTGTGTGTGTGTGTGTGTGTGTGTGTGTGTGTGTGTGTGTGTGTTGTGTTGTGTTGTGTGTCCATGTTTAGAGGTGTGATCTGTTGCATTACATTGCACTGTATTTTTGTTGCGCTGTCTTTCACTGGACTGATTGTATATTGTGCTGTACTGTGTTGTACTGTACTGTGTTGTTCTGTTCTGTGGTGTACTGTGCTGTGGTGTACTGTGCTGTCCTGTCCTGTGCTGTGTTGCATTGTGCTGTGGTGTGCTGTGGTGTGGTGTGCTCTGCTGTATTGTATTGTGCTGTGATGTACTGTGCTGTGTCGCATAGTGCTGTGGTGTACTGTGCTGTGTTGTACTGTGTTGTGTTTTATTGTACTGTGTTGTCCTGTGCTGTGTGATGTTTGTGTACCCCTTCATAGGGGCTCTGGCCTAATGAATAAAATATCCGTGTCCGTATCTGTATCTCCCTCTCTCTCTATCTCTCTCTCTTTCTCCCTCTCTCTCCCTCTCTCTCCCCCCTCTCTCTCTTTCCCCTCCCTCCCTCCGTCTCTCCCCCTCTCCCTCCCATCTCTCGGCATCCTCACATGAAGACAGGACCGAAGCTTCCTTCCGATGGACGTCGGAGGGTGGGACAAGGATTATCGACCCGGTCCCAGACTATCAGCAGGAACCATTATGGACGGGTCGTGGGCCATTGAAGAAGGGGAGAGCACCCTAATTCATACCCTCGTAATGACCCCCCCACCCCTTCACACACAGAGACACAATCACACGCACGCACGCACGCATGCACGCACACACACACACACACTCCCCAACACCCGCTCCCTGCTTCCCTTGGCCAGTGATTTCGTTACTTCATTTTGTCAGCCAGGTTCAGGATCAGGTTCAGGTTCAGTTTGAAGGCAGTGTCGGAGCATGCGGAAAAAGTCTATATACGCTTTACCATACATCTGCTGGAAAGAGAGAGAGAGAGAGAGAGAGAGAGAGAGAGAGAGACAGACAGACAGACAGACAGACAGACAGATGCCTAGGTTTTTGCGTGACCCGCCAGGTCTTGAGTCTCTA
>NC_134882.1:42267424-42292424 GCF_041734735.1 Babylonia areolata
GCCTGAATTTCACACAGAGAAATCTGCTGTGATAAAAAGAAGTACAAATACAAATACAAGGAGAGATAGAGTGAGTGAGTGAGTGAGTGTGTGAATGAGAGAGAGAGAGAGTGTGTGTGTGTGTGTGTGTGACTGCTCGCGCTAGCGCGTGGGGGGAGAATAACTAATAAGCAAATGTCACCACCGTAAGCTGGAGATCTATTTTTAGAATTCGAATTGCCAGCAAGCTGAAGGGTGGATACCTCGTGACCCAGATTTTTCTCTCTCCCTCACATCCCCCCCCCCCCAGCACCCCCCACCCCCACCCACCCCCGCGCCCCCCTCCCTCCCTCAGTTTCTGAACCATGATCTTGACAAATGGTAAATGCTGAACACATTTAATTAAACTTTCCAGACACCGCAATCAGTAGAACTGTTCACAATGCCAAGCATGGAACTTGCCAACACAGATAAGCGATGGAGTGGTCAGGTTAGCATGGGTGAGAAAGCTTTGAGAGAGAGAAAGAAAGAGGGAGAGAGAGAGAGAGAGAGAGAGAGAGAGAGAGAGAGAGAGAGAGAGAGAGACAGACAGACAGACAGACACACACACACACACACACACACACACACACACAGAGAGAGAGAGAGAGAGAGAGAGAGAGAGAGAATGAATGAATGAATGAATATTTATTTCTGAGGGCAATAGAGTAAGCAAACATTGCTTGTTTTCATCCAGCCTTCGAAAGGGAAAAATGTCAACAACAACAAAACAAAGTGTGAAGAAAAACCACAAGAAAATGACTACATGCTAAACAAATTCATAGAAAGACGAGACAATAAACAACTGGAGAGAGAGAGAGAGAGAGAGAGAGAGAGAGAGACAAGAGAGAGATTTCCGGCCCCAATGGTAAATTGTGGTCGGTGGCGACAGCTGGAAACGTCCGCATAAGATAACAGCCCTCACCCCCCACCCCCCTCCCCGCCCACCAATTCCCCCATCTATCCCCTCCAGCCTAACTTCTCCCTACCCTCCTCACCCACAGAAGTGAGAGAGAGGGAGGGGGAGGAAGTGGGGGAGAGACAGCTGGAAAGAGAGGGAGAGAGAGACAGAGAAATATATATATATATATGATGTATGTAGAGAGAGAGGGAGGGAGAGACACAGAGAGAGAGACTGGGAGAGTGTCTCAAGGAAGAAAGACAGATAAAGAGACAAAAAGATAGATAAAGAGACAAAAGATAGGTAAAGAGACAAAAGATGGATAAATAGACAACAGATAGACAGATAAAGAGACAACAGATAGACAGATAAAGAAACAACAGATAGATAAAGAGACAACAGATAGATAAAGAGACAACAGATAGATAACAGATAGATAAAGAGACAACAGATAGACAGATAAAGAGACAACAGATAGACAGATAAAGAGACAACAGATAGACAAAGAGACAACAGATAGACAAAGAAACAACAGATAGACAGATAAAGAGACAACAGATAGACAGATAAAGAGACAACAGATAGATAAAGAGACAACAGATAGACAGATAAAGAGACAACAGATAGACAGATATAGAGACAACAGATAGATAAAGAGACAACAGATAGACAGATAAAGAGACAACAGATAAAGAGACAACAGATAGACAGATAAAGAGACAACAGATAGACAGATAAAGAAACAACAGATAGACAGATAAAGAAACAACAGATAGACAAAGAGACAACAGATAGACAGATAAAGAAACAACAGATAGACAGATAAAGAGACAACAGATAGACAGATATAGAGACAACAGATAGACAGATAAAGAGACAACAGATAGACAGATAAAGAGACAACAGATAGACAGATATAGAGACAACAGATAGACAAAGAGACAACAGATAGACAGATAAAGAGACAACAGATAGACAGATAAAGAGACAACAGATAGACAGATAAAGAGACAACAGATAGACAAAGAGACAACAGATAGACAGATAAAGAGACAACAGATAGACAGATAAAGAGACAACAGATAGACAAAGAGACAACAGATAGACAAAGAGACAACAGATAGACAGATAAAGAGACAACAGATAGATAAAGAGACAACAGATAGACAGATAAAGAGACAAAAGGTAGACAAAGAGACAACAGATAGACAGATAAAGAGACAACAGATAGACAGATAAAGAGACAACAGATAGACAAAGAGACAACAGATAGACAGATAAAGAGACAACAGATAGACAGATAAAGAGACAACAGATAGACAGATAAAGAGACAACAGATAGACAGATAAAGAGACAACAGATAGACAGATAAAGAGACAACAGATAGACAGATAAAGAGACAACAGACAAAGAGACAACAGATAGACAGACAAAGAGACAAAAGATAGACAAAGAGACAACAGATAGACAGATAAAGAGACAACAGATAGACAGATAAAGAGATAACAGATAGACAGATAAAGAAACAACAGATAGACAGATAAAGAGACAAAAGATAGACAAAGAAACAACAGATAGACAGATAAAGAGACAACAGATAGACAGATAAAGAGACAACAGATAGACAGATAAAGAGACAACAGATAGACAAAGAGACAACAGATAGACAGATAAAGAGACAAAAGGTAGACAAAGAGACAACAGATAGATAAAGAGACAACAGATAGACAGACAAAGAGACAAAAGATAGACAAAGAGACAACAGATAGACAGATAAAGAGACAACAGATAGATAAAGAGACAACAGATAGACAGATAAAGAGACAAAAGATAGACAGATAAAGAGACAACAGATAGACAGATAAAGAGACAACAGATAGACAGATAAAGAGACAAAAGATAGACAGGTAAAGAAACAACAGATAGATAAAGAGACAACAGATAGACAGATAAAGAGACAACAGATAGACAGATAAAGAGACAAAAGATAGACAGATAAAGAGACAACAGATAGACAGATAAAGAGACAACAGATAGACAGATAAAGAGACAACAGATAGACAGATAAAGAGACAACAGATAGATAAAGAGACAACAGATAGACAGATAAAGAGACAAAAGATAGACAGATAAAGAGACAACAGATAGACAGATAAAGAGACAACAGATAGACAGATATAGAGACAACAGATAGATATAGAGACAACAGATAGACAGATAAAGAGACAACAGATAGACAAAGAGACAACAGATAGACAAAGAGGCAACAGATAGACAAAGAGACAACAGATAGACAGATAAAGAGACAAAAGATAGATAGACAAAGAGACAACAGATAGACAGATAAAGAGACAACAGATAGACAAAGAGACAACAGATAGACAGATAAAGAGACAACAGATAGACAAAGAGACAACAGATAGACAGATAAAGAGACAAAAGATAGGTAAAGAGACAAACAGGCACACGGGAGAAATATGAAAAGAGAGATAGAGAGAGAGACAGACAGAGAGAGAGACAGAGACAGAGACAGAGAAACAGAGACAAAGACAGACAGAGATACAGAGAGACATGCAGAGACAAAGAGACGTAAACCAAGATAGACAGAGAAACAGAAACTGAGAGAAATAACGGCACACTCCATACTGAGACATATAGAGACAAAATAATAGAGAAACCAGAAACACACACACACACACACACACACACACAGACACTTTCTGAACGGAAGAATACAGCAGGAAGGTATACATATGATTGATTAGGAACCCCCCCCCCCCCCCCCCCCCCATTCTGTTCATGCACACGGGCAGTAAAAAAAACACAAACAAACAAACAAACAAAAAAAACCCACACATCCAAACCCCAAAACACAGACACACACACAGAGGTAACCACAGACACTGCACATCACGTTGTGTCAGCATGTGGGTGATGAGAAGCTGCTGCCCGGGATGACGTAGGTAGGAAGGAGAGAAGGAAGATGGCTGTCGGCAACTGATGATTATCAACGCACACTGTGCTCGTCAATAATGATCAAAGAAACACCGCCGTCAGCACTTTTTTTCCCCTCCTTTCTCCAGCAAAGAATGGTAAGTGTAGATATGTCCATGTGTATGTCTGCAATCTCTCGTTTCTCCAGCAAACGGGTGCGATGGCCTACCGGTTAAACAGAGCGCTAGATTCTCGCCCGAGTTTGCCCCGAGTTCGATCCCTGGGTTCGGCGCACCCGGTGGGTTTAAGGGCGGACATCTTTCTGATGTCTCGCGTCCAAACTATGTGCAGACATACCTTCTGGTGCCTGAACCTCCTTCCACTGTATATGCATGCAGAAGATCAAAAACGCACGATAGAGATCATGTAATAGTTGGGTTACGGAAACAAGAACATGCCCAGCAGGCTCACCCCTGAAAACGGATTATGGTTGCCTACATCTCGGGGTTAAAATAAAAGGTCATACACGGAAAAGGTCACATCACACACACACACACACACACACACACACACACACGCACGCACGCACGCACACACTCACACACACACACACATAGACACACACACAGAGATCTCACTGAATGACAGAGGAAACGAATGATGAGCGCCCAAAAGCAGCTCTAAGTCGGATCTACCCAGGCAGGCAGCCTATTGTGCAAATGACTGTTTGTAAGGCGCTTAAAGCTTGGTCTCTGACTTAGGATAGGAGAGAGACTCACACAAACAGCTGCAAAGAGAGAGACAGGGAGACTGACAGTAACAAAGATGGGGACAAACAAACAACCAGTGCTAAAGAGGTAGAGACTGGCAACGAGACAGACAAAAGCAGACGCAGAGACCGACAAAGGCACAAAGAGACAGACAGTGGCAGACAAAGACAGGCAGAGAGAGAGAGAGAAAGAGAGAGAGAGAGAAACAAGACAGAGAGACAAAGAAGACAAAGTGGCAGACAAAGAAACAGACACACAAGACAGAACAACAGCAGAGAAAAAAAAGCAACTGGAAAACACACACACACACACACACACACACATAAAAACCATCATCTGTGTAGGTACACACCTATGAAGCCGGGGTTATGGAAACGGAGTTTGCGAAACAATCTGTCGCCAGTCATCCAATCATCCTGCTTCATTTGTTCACACACACACACACACACACACACACACACACAAACGCAACACAATATCACTTTAGTAATCCCCTCGAAGACAAAGGTCCCCACCATCATCCGAGCGTGAAACGAGGCAATGCAGCTTCCGGATCTGACGGACAATCAATCAGTCAACCAACCGGCACCGCCACATCCAACTTTGATAGGCCTTTCAGCCGTTCACCCCCCAACTCCCTCCCTCTCCCTCTCACCAGCACGCCCATTCCCCACCAGTCCATTCCCAGCGCACAGCAGCCAAATGGGCGTTTAGCCCTCAGCGACGCTCGGGCACTTATGTAATAGACCTAGCTCCTGCTGAACTTGCAGTTTGCATAATTGAACGATTTTCAACCTTCGGTTTTTTTTTTGCACTCTTTCTTTATCTGTGTACAATTCCTTCGTGGGAAATTTCTTGTGACGCTGACGCACTTGGTAATAAAGACTTTCTGATTCTTAAAGGCAACAACAATAAAATAGTATTATATAAAAAAAAGCTCTGTCCGAAATGGGTGTTTTGCCCTCAACGACGCGCACGCGTGTGTTCAGGCACTTATGTATCTATCCACTGCTGAACTTTGCAGTTTGCATAATTAACGATTTTCAATCTTTGTTTGCTGGTGTGTGTGTTGTTGTTTTTTTCTTTCCTTTTCTTTCTGTTCTTTATGTACAACCCCTTTTCGTGAAAAATTCCTTATGATCCTGATACACTTGGAAATGAAGATTTTCTCATTCTTAAAAACAACAACAATAAAACAGAGCTCTGTCCAAAATGGGTGTTTTGTCCTAAACGTGCGCACGCGCGTGTGCTTAGGTACTTATGTATAATCCTCCTATCTACTGCTGAACTTGCAGTTTGCGTAATTAACGATTTTCAGTCTTTGTTTTGCACTCTTTCTTTATGTGTGTACAATTCCTTCGTGGGAACTTTCTTGTGACCCTGATACACTTGGTAATGAAGACTTTCTGATTCTTAAAAACAACAATAAAAACATATGGGTGTAGGTGAAAGACAAATCCAAAAGGAACTGTTGAGAGAAGGACACAAAGTATGTGTGTATGTATGTGTGCGTGTGTGTGTGTGTGTGTGTGTGTGTACTTGCGTCCGTGTGTGTGTGTGTGTGTACTTGCGTCCGTGTGTGTGTGTGTGTGTTTGAGTGTGTGTGTGTGTGTGTTAGAGCGTGTGTGTTTGAGTGTGTATGTGTGTGTGTGTGTGTGTGTGTGTGTGTGTGTGTGTGTGTGTGTGTTTGAGCATGTGTGTGTGTGTGTGTGTGTGTGTGTGTGTGTGTGTGTGTGTGTACTTGCGTCCGTGTGTGTGTGTGCGTGTGTGTGAGAAAGAGAGAGAATAATGAGTTAAAGCTAGAGAGATAATCAATAAAATGAACAAAATAATATAATATCTCCTTCTATATTATCGAGACACACAGACGGACAGACAGACAGACAGAACATGTTGTGCAGACAGGCAGATAGACAGACAGGCAGAGAGACAACATTATGAACTAACCAACCTCTTTTCTTTCTCATCCGCCTGCGCTAATCAATAATGCAGGACAAATCTGAACTGCCACAGCTGATGGCATCGACGTGCTCGGGGAGAAAGCTTTCATCATAAACATTATTTCCGAAGCATCATAAGCGTTGTTCTGGCGGTGGTGGTCCATCACAAAATGAACCGATCTTTCTGTTTCGTTGGGCAAACTCATTTCCTTGTTGGAGATAGAGATTGAGCGCTGCCTATGCCGTCAATTGTCAGTGACGATATTCCGGTTTGTACAGGAAGAAAAAAAAACACAACCCCACATAATCAGAAGGAAAAACACAAATAACAAATACTTATCAACTGTGGCGCGCACACAGAGACACAGACAGACAGACAGACACATACACACACACACTCACGCACGAACACACACACATTCTCACGCATACTCGAGCACACACACACACACACACTGCGCGCGCGCGTCACACACACACACACACATATCTTGTGTACGCGTCAATGTGTGGAGGGGGTGGAAAGAGGTGGGAGGCGCTGTAAGTTGTCAGTAGTATACTCTTTTGCGTGTTTAAGTATTTCCAGATATTTGGTATCGTAATTGTTTGGTTTTCTTTGAAATATTTTCAAATATTTGGTATCTTAATTGTTTGTTGGATTTTTTTTTATATAGTATTTTCAGATGTTTGGTATCTTGAATGTTTTTTGCTTTTTTAAAAAGTATTTTCAGATATTTGGTATCTTAATTGTTTGGGTTTTTTTTTTTTTAAAGTATGTTCAGATATTTGGTATCTTAACATTTTTCATTGTACTTATGCGACTTATAGTTAAATACGCTTTAAGCGGCAGGGTAACCGCAATATGGATGCACATAATGATGATGATGATAAAAAAATATATTAATATCTTCTTCTTCTTCTTCTCCACCTCCTCCTCATCATCATCTTCTTCTTCTTCTTATCATTATTATTTTCATCATCACCATTTTTACAACGCCAGCCACGTGACAAGTAACCATCCTGGCCAATCTCAACAAAACAGGACCACCAGATGTCCACCCTGTCATAATGGAGTGGGCAATTAATCAGTTTATCTTGACACCAATCCTGACATCAATGTTGCATGCTGTCTCTACTGTTAATTGACAACCGCACATATTTATGAATCCATCAGCATCGAGGGATCGATCGACATGGAAATAGGGAATAGCGTGCGTTCGCACGCACACACACACGCAGACGTAATATATATATACATATATGTGTGTGTGTGTGTGTGTGTGTGTGTGTGTGTGTGTGTGTGTGTGTGTGTGTAAACAGAGATAGAGAGACAGAGACAGGTAGAAAGAGGCACACACAAAAAATACCGTGCGAGAGAGAGAGAGAGAGGGAGACAGACAGAGACAGAGACAGACAGAGACAAAGACAGGCACAGAGAGAGAGAGAGAGAGAGAGAGAGAGAGAGAGAGACAGAGAGAGAGAGAGACAGAGAGACAGGGAAACAGATACAGAGAGTTATTGAAAACGAAGAATAAAAAAAATCAATAACCAAGCAACACGTAGCGCCATGTTCCATTTGCGTGATTCGGTTTCTGTTGATTCTGTATTGATTTGTTTTTCTTCTAAGGTTTTATTTTATTTTATTTTTATTTTTTTTTTTTTTTACTTAACAAACGAAACGTATGCCTTGAGAAAAACAAGAGCATAAGACTAACTGAGTCTACAGTCATCGTCATTGCTCAAGGCGAAGGAATTGTATTCCTGTCGATTCCCTCTGCATGTATGATGAAGTTGTAGTCTTCAATCTGACGTCTTTCAAATCTAGGTCATATCAACCGGGTGTGATGCAGAAATAGTAAGATTTCTTCAGTCGGACGTTTTTTTCACCCTCTATCATATTATTTTAAACAGATATTGTGTTGAAACAATAGTAGTCTTCAATCTTAAGTTGTCCACCCTTTGTCGTTTCAGACGAAAATAAAGGAACTGGATAGGGCGCGGTGAGTGGACACACACACACACACACACACTCACACACACACACACACACTCACACACACACACACACTCTCTCTCTCTCTCTCTCTCTCTCACACACTCTCTCTCTCTCTCTCACGCACACACACACACACACACACACACTCTCTCTCTCTCTCTCTCTCACACACACACTCTCACACACAGAGATACAGACACAGACACACACAGACACACACACACACACACACACACAAGAGTCCCTATTGGCTACTAATCAACTTTAAAATCACAAGCAAGTGCAAGAGCCCAGCACCGACATCTTCTACACGGTTCACAAAAAGTTAAGGACCACGAAGGAATTTGCAGAGTTTTCGTTTTGGAGGCATGGTGAAATGACGCTGAATTTCTGACAAGCAGCGGTGAATGCTGCCAATGTCGTTGTCGTCGTCGTCGTCCATCATCCATCATCATCATCATCTTCCTCTGCTTCTTCTTCTTCGTTCGTGGGCTGCAACTCCCACGTTCACTCGTATGTACACGAGTGGGCTTTTACGCGTATGACCGTTTTCACCCCGCCATGTAGGCAGCCATACTCTGTTTTCGGAAGGGGGGGGGGGAGCCCATGTACTGAGAGCACCACTCATCACCAGAGGTGGCTTCTTCTACGTGCACTTCCGGTTTTCACATTGAAAAACTACAACCGTCCTTTACACACCACCCAGTAACCCTTGTTGTTGTTGTTGCTGTTGAAACATCGTTTTTTAAACGCATTTCTTACGCAATTCATAGTGCTCATGTGCCTGAAACAGCAGTCTGTGAATTCATGTTCTTGTTCTTGTTCTTCGTCCTCCTCCTCCTCCCCATCATCATCATCATCATCATCATCTTCTTCTTCTTCTTCTTCTTGATCCTCTGCGACTCCCACGTCCACTCGTTTAAATGTATGGTTGGGGCTTTACGTGCATGACCGTTTTTACCCACGCCATAAAGATTTTATAAAAATACACTTTTACGAACTGTTCCTTAAACTCTTGTGAAGTCTGTGGTAATCTTGATTTTTGTAACATTTTATGAAAATACACTTTTTGATGTGGTCCGTAACTCTTTTTGTGAAGACTGTGGAGCGCTTTGATTCCAACAAGCTCACTGCCAGACTCAACAACTTAAGCCTTTCAAATCTGATAGAGCGCTGAGCCAAGGGCGTGCAGCGCAGCTTACATCAGTTCCAGCACACAGACCCACTGCCCAGTTTCCACAGAGCTTGAAACCATTTCAATTAAATCACTCAGTTAACGGGGCTGGCGTCTTTCCAGGACACTCACTTTGCACAGTTTTGCCCCGTCGTCTGTTGAAGAACCAAAATCAGATTTAGTATCTGAGGAAAGATGGGGGAGGGGGCGGGGAGAGACAGAGAAAGGTAAAGGGGAAAAGAGAGACAGAAAGGGAGAGAGAGGGAGGGGGGGGTGGGGGAGAGAGAAGGGGGAGTGGGAGAGATGAGGAAAAAGGGAAAGGGGGAGAGGTGGAGAAAGACAACCACGACATGGACAATTTTTCAAAATATCACCGTAACGCTGATTTAGACACACACACACACACACACACAGAGAGAGAGAGAGAGAGAGAGAGAGAGAGAGAGAGAGAGAGAGAGAGAGAGAGAACTCATAATTTTTAATGTAAGACCACCGACCTGTACATAGGTTGTTGTACACACATCTCACTAAGAAAAAAAATCAGGAACAACAAAACAGGAACAAAAAAACAACAACAACAAACAATCAAAAAAACAATAGTGAGCTCTCTGGTGAAAAAAAAAAACGTACACAAAAAGCCCAATATGACTACAATCAATAATTCTCCTCTTATGGCACATCCACGTCCACCATGTTGCCTACAGATAAACTCAGTGTGTCTCTCCCACCACCGACACCAATATCCATATGGAATCTCTCTCTCTCTCTCTCTCTCTCTCTCTCTCTCTCTCTCTCTCTGTGCTCTATTTATCAATATATCTACTGGAATCTGTCTGTCATTAGTCTTTAGAACATGTATATATATATATATATATATATATATATATATATATATATATATATATAAACTCTCTGCAGGCTGTGCTTCCTTTGAGAGATCCAGCTGATCCTGCAGCGAAAAGTCTGTTCAAGTGCATTATGTTTGTTAAAGTTGTCGTGAAACAACACATGCAGTATCCTCATCACACAACCCATCGTCCAATGTTTGAAAAAGCAAATATTCAGCATCAATGGTAACAGAAAGTATGTGCAAGGTAAGTCCACCATGCACACAATTTTCACCGCTCCAACTAGCTTTGGGTTTGGAAAATCATTTGCTCTACTCTGTGAATCAAAATATACAATGCAAGCCACGACGATTTATCGATCCAACAACGACAAGCAAAGAGTGGTACCTACCCCATCCTCTCTGTCTCTCTCTCTCTCTCTCTCTGGGTGAGAAACAATTCAAACTGCTTGAAAGCTTATCATGTGTTTGTGATGAGAGACAGGACAGACGAAAGTCTTGGATTTCCAACAAAACAAATGTACATGCAATACGTGTGTATGTAGCATACTCGCACACCGATGCATACGCTTCCCTCCTTTTTGTTTCTTCCACACGGCTGTAGTATACTTATTTGTCAGTGATCTGAACAAAATAATAACAAACGTAAAAAAACAGAAAAAACACATAATAAAACAAACAATAATAAACAAGCATAAACAACAAAACCATGATATCATCACCACAGATACGATTGCTATTTTGAGTGGGAATTTTCAATCGCTACACAGGCAGGTTAAGGTTCTGTGCGCCTCTCCACTTCCGGTTAGGTGAAAGCTAGTCGACTTACGAGTCAAATGAAATGCGGCGGCAATATAAACAAAGTGATGAAGAACAAATAATCAAGACTGACAGAAGTCCAGGATCTCTAACGAAACAAAATAACATGCATCATGTACATCATTACAACGCGGTCGCATATCATCTTTTTTCAGTTTCTTCTTCACGAATGCATCCGATGTCGGTGATATGAACACACACAGGCTCGCACGCGCACCCATGTACACATATAGACACACACACACACACACACACACACACACACACACACACACACACAATTTCGTTATGATAAGGGGTAAATCTGCAGGTGTTGAATTGTTCCATCGCACGCTGTGCAGACACAAATTTTCACGCCTTGCGAAACTCCAGCGATGATAATTCTCCTCCCAGTTCCATCCTGCACCTGAGGGCTAAGGGGAATGTTGGCAAGCATGCACATTCTGATTGCAATAGACGAAAATCACAAAACAAAACAACAACAAAAACAAGGAAATGGAATATATTTCATCGATCCTTTACACGTGTTTATTGCATTTCAATAGTGACAACTCCGTGATGTGAGTGAGATTCCCCCCTCTCTCTCTCACCCTGGCGGCTTATGTCGGGGACTGTTCGAAGCACTCCATCATATCCTCTTTTGGCAGCGCTCATCTGCCGCAACAGTAGGCAACTCCATGCAAAATTAACACTGCACTTAAAGGGACGCTGCACAACGATCCTAAGCCTCATACTTTGCAAACTGCTGATTGGAACTGAACGTGGAGCAACACGTCTGTGTGGACAGCACAGTCCACTGCCAAGTCTTCACAGCGTTCAAGAATACTAGTCCAGAGTATCAGTCCTGATTATCACCGTGGGCAGATAAAAACAAAAACAAAAACAAACAAGAGAGGCAAGGCCTTCAAGACTCACTTGTGATACACTTTTAAAAAAATCCAAGCATTTTATGTATTGAGTATAATTTCAAAATGTAATGTTTAAGATGAGAAAGATCAGTTTAAAGCAAATTAACTCCCCTAGTATTAATTACAGAGTCATTTCCCTTTTTTACTATCTGCACCAAAACGTTTGCAAAATAAATAAAACTTCCATGCTTAGCAAAAGAAGTTCCTGTTTGAACAAAAAATGATAATAATGACTGCTCTAGTTGTTGGGTCAGAATATCAGATCAAAGTGCCAAGTTTAGAGAATACAAAAAATATAAATGTAACAGTAAATGCAGTTTGTATATAATTAGGCTTCATTCTTTATTTTTTTGTGCCCATCCCAGAGGTGCAATATTGTTTTAAACAAGATGACTGGAAAGAACTGAATTTTTCCTATTTTTATGCCAAATTTGGTGTCAACTGACAAAGTAGTTGCAGAGAAAATGTCAATGTTAAAGTTTACCACGGACACACAGACACACACACACACACACACACACAGACAACCGAACACCGGGTTAAAACATAGACTCACTTTGTTTACACAAGTGAGTCAGCAAGGAAATGGAATATATTTCATCGATCCTTTAAACGTGTTCACTGCATTCCAATAGTGACAACTCCGTGACGTGAGTGAGATTCCCCCCTCTCTCTCCCGCTCACCCTGGCGGCTTATGTCGGGGACTGTTCGAAGCACTCCATCATATCCTCTTTTGGCAGCGCTCATCTGCCGCAACAGTAGGCAACTCCATACAAAATTAACACTGCACTTAAAGGAACGCTGCACAACGATCCTAAGCCTCATGCTTTGCAAACTGCTGATTGAAACTGAACGTGGAGCAACACGTCTGTGTGGACAGCACGGTCCACTGCCAAGTCTTCACAGCGTTCAAGAATACTAGTCCAGAGTATCAGTCCTGATTATCACCGTGGGCAGATAAAAAAAAAAAATAAAAATGAGGAAAAACCCAACGAACGGAGCAATCAGAAGGCGGTGCTTGGCAGCGCAGCACAGGAACCCACACAGACAAATTTTAGCCACTGGCGTTTTGGTGATATGGAAAAAAGAAAAAAAACAAAAAAACACACACACGAAAGGTTTGTTTGCTTTTTTTTTTTTTAAGTGGGGGCAGGGGGTGTGGGGGGTGGGTTCTAACGCATTGCAACTTGTGGGTTTAGTTAGAATTTCCCCGATTCGGTATATCTACAAGGAAAAAATAGCCTGCACACACATGGCGTTCATTTGACAACACATTACAGCACCATCATTGATGCTCTCATCTTTGGGGTGGGGACGGGGCTGAGAAGAGAGAGAGAGAGAGAAGAGAGAGACAGACAGACAGACAGACAGACAGAGACAGAGAGGGAGAGAGAGAGAGGAGGGGAGAGAGAGGAGGGAGAGGGAAAGAGAGAGAGAGTGGGTGAAGAGGGAGGAGTGGAAGGCTAATCTATTGCATCAAAACCCATCAGACAGAACTGTGAACTAATGTCCCGTCTTTTTAACGAGTTGAGACATATAGGGGAAATAGAAAAGAGCAAAGGAAAAATTATTCTGTGGAGCAGCACAAATAGTTCCACAAGGATAGGCGTTCAATGAATTGCTCATAAAAGCGCGCGCGCACACAAGCACCCACACATGCATGCAATGGGGGGTGGGGGTAAACATGATCAGTTACTGTTGTCCATACGTACGTGCGCGCGCGCACACACACACACACTCACAAACACAAACACACACGTGCACACACATAGGCACTTACACACTTACACAAACATACACACACAAACACGGACAGACATACAGACACACACACAGACAAACACACACACACACACACACACACACACACACACACACACACACACACACACTTAAGAGATAAGACAGAGACAGAGAGAGAAGTGAGAGAGAGACAGACAGACAGACAGACAGACAGAGACAGAGAGTGGAAAAGGTAAGTCCGTCAGTCCTTCCCCATTTTATGTGCTGGTCAAATACCGTTATACAAACAGCCACGACGACACACACACACACACACACACACACACACACACACACAGAGGCAGAGAGAGACATACATACAGACAGACAGACAGAGACAGCGACTTGACACTTTGACACGTTAATGTCATGGGCCATGAGGTCTTTATGACATGGGTGAATGCGTCAACATACTTTAATCTTGTAACAAACCATTATAATAAACGAATGAAATGATGAAAGCAAATAATGGGGGGGAAAAGTTCCTTCTTTGAAAAAAAATGGTAGCAAAAACATGCCACCTAACACATAGTAACTCCGTTCATTCATCTATCAATGCATCATGCAACATATTCCAACACTGGCTACAGAAGAAAACTGTCAAAGCTGTCTGACCACGCATTTATGCGTGTTGTGCTTTTTTGCCTAATCCTCATAGCTTCTGATATAAATTTTGCTATCGATATTATCACCTCGTGATCTTCTGATTTTAACACTCTAAGAGATCCTTTCTTTTTGTAAATTCTTTTTTTTTTTTTTTTGAACCCACACATTTACTTCTCAAATCAAACATAACATGAATTTCATCATCAACTGAGGAGTCACATAAAGGACATGGAGAATTTGTAGACGTAACTGTCACAAACCACTATTTGTTGGCATGAAAGCCAAGAGCTTTTAATCTAAACTGGGAGAGAGAGAGAGAGAGAGAGAGAGAGAGAGAGAGAGACAGACAGACAGACAGACAGACAGACAGACAGAGACAGAGAGAGACAGAGACAGAGAGACAGAGAGAACTCAGAACACAAAATATTTTACTGCAATGCCACCGGCCTGTTTGCAGAGGAGGTACAAACATGCATTTCAGACACAGAATATTGAACATAAAGGGGGAAGGGACCGACATCGTGGACACAACCTTTCTGAACTAAAAAGGTAGAGAGAGAGAGAGAGAGACAGAGAGAGAGACAGAGAGAGAGAAGGGAGAGACAGACAGACACACAGACAGAAAGGCAGACAAACAAACAAACACAGAGATAGACAGATAAACAAACAAGAGGTCTGGACCCAGACCAATAAATTATTCACTCACGCGGACTTGCAAACAGACAGTGTTCCCAAAAAGAAGGCCAACAGCCTCATGCGCGTTGTAGATGTTAGGGGTGTTGGGTGGGTGGTTATTGATGTAACAAGATATCACCAGTGATGCGGGGTGGTGAGTGGTGGTGGTGGTGGTGGTGGGGGGGGGGGGTTGTAGCCTGTGTAACTAAGCTCCGTCTGTCCACCATAGTCATTCGGATGAGACGATAAACCGAGGTCCCGTGTGCAGCATGCACTTTGCGCACGAAAAAGAACCCACGGCAACAAAAGGGTTGTTCCTGGCAAAATTCTCTCGAAAAATCCACTTCGATAGGAAAAAGAAAAAAACAACAAAAAAACTGCACGCAGGAAAAAATACAAAAAAAAAATGGGTGGCGCTGTAGTGTAGCGAGGCGCTCTCCCTGGGGAGAGCAGCCCAAATTTCACACAGAGAAATCTGTTTTGATAAAAAGAAATCCAAATGCAAATGCATACCAGCTGCACTGCAGCCACCTTCTGATCAAGAGCGGCATGGCCTGGTTCATCGCTACAACCCCCCCCCCCCCCCCCCCCCCCCCCCCCCCCCCCAACCGCCTCTCGCCCAGTCAGGGATGGTTATTGTTATCGTGAAAGGAATGGTACACACAAACACACACCTCATTGCACAGGTAGCCTCTGCGTTATTGCCTTCATCAGCATTTTGGGCTGCTGTTTGTTTGGTCGATTTTTCTTGTTGTTTTATCATTGTTGTTGTTTTCGAGCAGAGTTTTGTGTAGCGTGTATGGATCAGTCCATACGGTTCAACACCTTGAAACTCAAACAAGAGCACAACAGCAGGAGAAACACAACAGTAAACACTGATGAGAAGTTAGGGGAGAATAAAAGAAAGAAGAAGAAGAAGAAGAAGAAGAAGAAGAAGAGGGGGGAGGGAGAGGAGAAGAAAAAGATGATGACGATGGTGATGGTGATGATGGTGATGATGATGATGAAAAATCAGGACGTTCTTGACTTTCATCACGACAGATTAAGGACTTACTACACACGTTACGTCAGCACCGGTTAGAGAAACACACACACACACACACACACACACACACACACACACACACACCATGTCATATCATATACGCTACACCACATGAGCTTGGCAAATGCCTGACAACATAACATCAGCCAACGGGGTAGTCAGGCCCTGATATATATAGATTTTTACACACACACACACACACACACATATATATATATATATCTCTCTGTCTGTCTCTTTCTGTGTGTGTGTGTGTGTGTGTGTGTGTGTGATTTCTTCTCGAATTTGTTTCCCGTGGACAACACTTTTGTTCTTTTTCAGCGCGCAAAGCCCCTGCTGCACACGGGACCTCGGTTTATCGCCTTCTTTGATTTTCCAGTCAAACCTCGGAGAATGGGCGCTTAACCCCTCTGTCAGCTTCCCCCAATCAACACACCATGAGAACAAGCTGACCCGCTAGGGCAAAGGTCAACAGGTCACGCGTCATCCAATCAGCTGACAGCAGTACAAGGTTGACTATTGTGTGGGTATCTGTGCTCCCGTGCTCTGGGCTCTGAATGTAAAATAAAGTGCAGAGTGGTATGGGTGAATAATTTCTTTGTTGCTTCCTCCTCTCTCTCTCTCTCTCTCTCTGTGTGTGTGTGTGTGTGTGTGTGTGTGTGTGTGTGTGTGTGTGTGTGTGTGTGTGTGTGTGTGTGTGTGTGTGTGTGTGTTCGTTCTTTAGTTCAACGTCTTTTCACTATAAGTGATATTAGACGAGGGAAGGAAAAAAAATCGAGTGGGAGGAGGGGGAGGGGGGGAATTACTGTGTACGCATACGAGTAAGTGAAAGTGTGTGTGTGTGTGTGTGTGTGTGTGTGTGTGTGTGTGTGTGTGTGTGTGTGTGTGTGTGTGTGAAAATTATTGATTTAAGTTTTGTTTAAAAAACAAAAAAAACCCAACAACATAACAATATAACATATTTCTAATGAAAAACTAACAACTATAACAGCGAACCAACTGGACTATTTAACAAGGAGTTGAAAAAATCATACATTAGCAATGGACTGCTGAAGATCGTCAACACTGAAGATGATTTCAGTTCAGGGATTTGGGACTTTAACATATGGTCAAAATTTCAGTTTGAAGAAAAACACACCGGTAACTCGGAGTTACATAAGAACATAAAGAAAATGTATGGTTTCATGGGAAAACATTACCATAATGATTTTCATAAGAGGCAAATCATTTCTCTAATCTGCAGATGGAAAATGAATTGTTTTAGGACAAAATATGTCAGTAATATTTCTTGCATCTGTGGTGCTCACATAACAGCCGATCATATACCAACTTGCGATATGTGTTGTGTGTGTGTGTGTGTGTGTGTGTGTGTGTGTGTGTGTGTGTGTGTGTACGTGATGGGTGCGGTGGTTAAATGGTTAGAGCGTTCTCGCCTGAGTTTCCCCTGACGCACATGGTGGGTTAACGGTGGAGGGTTTTTTTCCGATCTCTAAGGTCAATACATGTGCAGACCTGCTAATGCCTGAACCCCCTTCGTGTGTATACGCATGCAGAATACCAAACACGCACATTAAAGATCCTGAAATCCATATCAGCGTTTGGTGGGTCGGTTGTGGAAACAAGAGCATACCCAACATGCACACCTCCGAAAACGGAGTATGGTTGCCTACATGGCGGGGTAAATAAACAAAGCGGAAATACACGTAAAATGTTACGAGAGAGAGAGAGAGAGAGAGAGAGAGTGTGTGTGTGTGTGTGTGTGTGTGTGTGTGTGTGTGTGTGAGTGTGTGTGTGTGTTGTGTGTGTGTGTGTGTGTGTGTGTGTGTGTGCGTGCGTGCGTGACTAAAACCTGATTGAATGACACAGGAAACGAATGATGAGCGCCCAATGGCCGCTGTCAGTCGGCTCTACCCAGGTAGGCAGCCTGTTGAGCAAATGACTCTGTGTTTGTAAAACGCGAAGAGCTTGGGCTCTGAACGAGGATATGCGATATGTAAGTATCCATATCATCCCTATAAGGGAAGGGGATACCGTTTAGATATAAATGCGTACGTAGATTTAGTACTGGGTACTGCGTTAGCCATGTCTACTGGGGTTCTGCTGGGAGTGGAACACAGGCACACAATGCACACGGAAACAAATGTGCACACTCTCACGCTTGTCAGGACCTCCGCCCCCTCGGAACGCCAAAAGAACAGCTAGGACTTCACCCCCACCCTTACTTCAGACAGCCAGGACTTCACCCCTCGGAACGCTAAAAGAACAGTCAGGCCTTAACCCCCAAGCCCCTTCAGACAGCCAGGACTCCATTGCTTAGAACACCAGACAGGCCTCCCACCCGGACAGACAACCAGAACACACCCCTCGAACAATTTATCGCAAACTTTACGGAAGCAAGACCCCATCCCTGTACAACATGACTTTAAGGGCATCAGACAACAGGTTGTTGATTGAACAAAAAAAACCCAAAAGTTCGAAAATCACGGGTGGAGACAGAGGGAGAGATGCAGACAGAGAGAACTTAAGAAAGAAGCAAACAGGTTTTTTTAATCGTTTCTTTCCTGTAGTCCAGCATTCCTGCACATATCAGTCCATTTCTGTTTCACGCACAAAAATGTTTTTTCAATCATAAAACAACAAAAATAAGTTGCTCTTTCTTTCGAAATGATAGACCGACGTTCTAAACGCCTTTAAAAAAAAAAAAAACTTTCAAAACTTTTCCAGTTGAAACGCTTCAGCCTGCTGAATCCTTGCCCTGAGACCAATTCACGTCTGACATGACTATAGTCAGGGTTCTCTTTCTTGTCTTCCCTGTAATCCGTTTGGTGTCGCTGTGGCGCATGTCAAAGAGACACGTTATTCTTTTTCCTTCTAGAACAATCGAGTTAAATTGTGATTTTGTGACACCGGTATTTCGCGTCGAAATAAATGCTTTCACTACACCACACTGCACGTTCTTCTTCTTCTTCGTTCGTTCGTTCGTGGACAGCAACTACCACGTTCACTCGTATGCAACAGTGGGCTCTTACGTGCATGAGCGTTTTTCCACCGCCAGTGAAGGCAGCCATACTCCATTTTCGGGAGTAATGTGTTTTAAAACTGCCCTTTCCTCTCTCACCAGTCCTCTTCCCCATCAGCCCCTCAAAATAAAAGCAAACAAACAACCCGTGACGCTGTAAAACTATGCAAGAGCAACAACAACAACAACAACAACAACAAGACTCTGAAACTTGAAACACATACCAACAGCAATAGGCGCACAGAAAAAAAAAGTACGTACCTTTTTTCCTGAGAGAATAAACAAAACAATACTAAAACCGCATCAGCACAACCACTGCAGCAAAAAGGAAAAAGAAGGGGTCCACAGAACTGGGCCGGCGGACACGGTATTACTCCCAACACAGCGCCTGTCCACCAGTCCTGACTGACACGGTATTACTCCCAACACAGCGCCTGTCCACCAGTCCTGACTGACACGGTATTACTCCCAACACAGCGCCTGTCCACCAGTCCTGACTGACACGGTATTACTCCCAACACAGCGCCTGTCCACCAGTCCTGATTGACAAAGAGCGGCACGCTGCAGGATTGTGAGCTTCTGACCAAAGGGGAAACTAATCACCCCATCGGGCCACGGAAGGCCCAGTCACTCTCTCTGATAAGTCTCGTGCACGTGATACGCGTAGGTAATGAAGGAGTAGGGGGTCAGTGGTCAGAGCAGCGCTATAAGTGGTCTCCTCCTTCTTCTCCTGCCGAGTGGCCGAACACGCTGTCCGCGTTCCCTCGGGCTGTTGGAGCAGTAACTCAATCAGCTTTAATTCCTCCCTGTCTGGCGGTGGATCACAGTCTGCCCTGGGCTGGTCTGTCACATACGGTGCCCTGTCGTGGCTGTGACGTCAATCGGTGTCACCCTCGTTGCTGCACGTGCCACGTCAGTGGCGAGTTCAGTGGTGGTTTAAACCCTCGCCAACTTTATTGTTCTGTTTTGGAGGCAACTCTCGCGTCTACAGTCTCTCGGAGCCGCAGTATTAACACCACCTACTCCTGGGTGCAGTATCAACAATCCTTTCCTGACTGACCGCTGTTTTGGCCAGTATCACATAAACCCTTTATTCCCGGCAAAGCAGTGTCAAAAAAATCTTTATTTTTGCTACTGCTGCGCTTTTGGCAAGATCAAATGGTTCCCTCTTCATTGTTGCACTTGTGCACTGTCGATCAATCCCGCTCGAAACTGCACGGTCGGTGTTTTATCACAGAGCTTCCTTCATGACCACACACATGGAGGCAAGGAAACAACACGTAATCCTTGACACTCTCGGCACTGTCACCCGATCCCATTAACTGCTGTAATTTCGTCAATATCACACACGCACACACACACACAATCCAATCCCCTCCTGACTGCACTTTCGGCAGTATCACATAATCCCTCTCTGGCTGCTCTCTGTGGCAATGTCAGTTAAAATCCCTTGTGGTGGTACTGAGGGAAATATCACATAATCCCTCTCAGACAACACTTTCTGGCAATGTCAGTTAAAATCCCTTGTGGTGGCACTGAGGGAAATATCACATAATCCTCCCGGCGTGGCTGCAGCTGACACACGATCTCCTCGTGGCTGAGGTATCACAGCGTGGCCACGAGGGTCGGCTCACACGGCCCGTATATTGATCGCACGACACAACGCGGAACTTTTCTCCTCACGCTGCACAGTCAGAACACTTCAGTCCTGGCGATGAGGATATCACACTGCTCCCTGTTTTCTCACACAGTCACACATATTCCCCGCGTGTGCTGTACCACACACACTTAAAAATGACATCACACAAGCCTTCCAGGTGGCACATTGGCAGTCACAATTTCCCTTCCTTGCCGCAGTTTTACCATCAGCACACACGTCCCTTGGTAGCCTGAATGTCACAACAACATCAACAACAACATCATCAGCAACAACAACAAACCCCTCTTCACTGAAGAACAGTGATCAACGTATCCTCTCCAGCCGTTGCATCACAAACTGCCTTCCTGGCTTGCTACAGTAAGAGTCCCCCAAGGTGGCCGAAGTTTCTATGATGCCCTGAAAGCTATAGCGTCACCACGTTTCCGCCAGCATGTGTCGCATGACAGAGTTCCCTCCCCTGACACAGTTCTCCCGTGCCCGGCCTGTCACAGACAGTGAGCTGTGTTGACGGAAAGGGTGTGGCGTGGCCTGGCCTGGCGGTAGGGTATCGTATGCCCTTCACACGATCGCCAACTTTTCATTGGCCTTTGCATGTCAAGGATCATACAATTAAGACAGTAAGAAATTCACACGCGTCTTTTTTTTTTTTTAATGTAACGTTTGGGTTTGTCTCCCCCCCTGTCCCTCTCTCTGGTAAGTCACAGTTTCAGAACATGCAAAAATCTAGATTATAATGGCTGCTTGTCCAGACAAGCAGAACGTATTGTGTTGGATTAACAGTGATACTGCAACAAGTGCACACTAATTCACGTGATCATTATTATTTTTCTAGCAAGACTTCATTTCACATGGTCATTTGAACTGGTTGGATTGACATTGATACTGCAAGTGAACGCCAATTCACATGACCATTTTACTGGCAAGAGAAGTGAGTGTGTGTGGAGGGGTGGGGGTGGGGTAGCACAGAAAGCGAAAGCGTTTTGCTGTTTGTTGACGCGACGCATGCGCAAACAAAGTTCACTTCTGCATCATCAGGATCTCAACCAACCCACATTAACTCACTCAGTACGGCCAGTCCTCTCTTCTCCTCTACACAGACCCCTCGGATGTCACTGGGGTGAAACGCTGTTAATGTCGTCTCTTTCGCCGTTCGTATGGAGAGAGTTAAAACCCTTTTCGTGTGTTGCAGAATAGCGTGCTGGTTGTGGCAACACTAACTGGGTTAATTGTTCGAGTCTGCAGTTCATGCACATGATGAGCTTCAGCAGAACATTAGCGCTTTAAAAAATCATTTGGAAGCAGGGTCTAATCTGGTCTTCGCCACTTAAAATCTTTTTTCACTGGAAGCAAAAATCCTTTTCACGAGGAAAGCTTCAACTTGGGCGTGGCTTCTGTTGGGGGCATCAGCTGTCAATCACTGCCCCCTGGTGACGAAAGCTGGCACATCTGTCCTAACATCTGTCACCTCGGTCAATGCACGCATTGTGGACCACCGTCAGCTGCTGGCGGTCGGCTAGACCCGTGCACGTAGCATTGTCACTGCTCTCTTTCACCGCCTTCACAAACCCAGCATCAAACACAATCCTCAGCCACCGCAACAGCTCATCATTCACTGCAACTTCACGTGTCTTCACAACACATTGAAGTGTCACCAGGACAAAACACAAAGTGTCTTCACAACACACTGAAGTGTCACCAGGACCAAACACAAAGTGTCTTCACAACACACTGAAGTGTCACCAGGACAAAACACAAAGTGTCTTCACAACACACTGAAGTGTCACCAGGACCAAACACAAAGTGTCTTCACAACACACTGAAGTGTCACCAGGACAAAACACAAAGTGTCTTCACAACACATTGAAGTGTCACCAGGACAAAACACAAAGTGTCTTCACAACACATTGAAGTGTCACCAGGACAAAACACAAAGTGTCTTCACAACACATTGAAGTGTCACCAGGACAAAACACAAAGTGTCTTCACAACACACTGAAGTGTCACCAGGACCAAACACAAAGTGTCTTCACAACACACTGAAGTGTCACCAGGACCAAACACAAAGTGTCTTCACAACGAAAGACAACCAGCTGGATCCGTTTCGCTTGAAGAACACTCCTTTCCTGACTGAAGTGTCACAAATCCCTTCCTGACTGCTAGTTTGGCCACTATTACAAAAAAAGCCTGTTATGTGTGGTTAAAAGCCTGTTTTGCTTCAAATCATCACACGAAGTATCACACTGCTACTTGTCACAGTATCGTTAACTCGACAAGCGTTGTAACGACAGCACTGTGGATGTTCCAGTAACGTCAGCAATGTAGCCGATCCTGTGTTCCAGCTGTAACGTTAGCACTATTGATGTTCCCACTGTAACGTTAGCTCTGTGGATGTTCCCGCTGTAACGTTAGCTCTGTGGATGTTCCCGCTGTAACGTTAGCTCTGTGGATGTTCCAGCTGTAACGTTAGCAGTGTGGATGTTAACTCTGTGGATGTTCCCGCTGTAACGTCAGCTCTGTGGATGTTCCCGCTGTAACGTCAGCTCTATGGATGTTCCCGCTGTAACGTCAGCTCTATGGATGTTCCCGCTGTAATGTCAGCTCTATGGATGTTCCCGCTGTAATGTTAACTCTGTGGATGTTCCCGCTGTAACGTCAGCACTGTGGATGTTCCCGCTGTAACGTCAGCACTGTGGATGTTCCCGCTGTAACGTTAACTCTGTGGATGTTCCCGCTGTAACGTCAGCTCTGTGGATGTTCCCGCTGTAACGTCAGCACTGTGGATGTTCCCGCTGTAACGTTAGCTCTGTGGATGTTCCCGCTGTAACGTCAGCACTGTGGATGTTCCCGCTGTAACGTCAGCACTGTGGATGTTCCCGCTGTAACGTCAGCTCTATGGATGTTCCCGCTGTAATGTTAACTCTGTGGATGTTCCCGCTGTAACGTTAACTCTGTGGATGTTCCAGCTGTAACGTCAGCACTGTGGATGTTCCAGCTGTAACGTCAGCTCTGTGGATGTTCCCGCTGTAACGTCAGCTCTGTGGATGTTCCAGCTGTAACGTTAACTCTGTGGATGTTCAATGCTGCACCCCACCAGTGCTCTTCAGCCGGCCATCACGGGGTACAACAGCAGTGGTCAGTGTGTCCTGCTGACCATCACGGGGTACAACAGCAGTGGTCAGTGTGTCCTGCTGACCATCAGGGGGTACAACAGCAGTGGTCAGTGTGTCCTGCTGACCATCACGGGGTACAACAGCGGTGGTCAGTGTGTCCTGCTGACCATCAGGGGGTATAACAGCAGTGGTCAGTGTGTCCTGCTGACCATCAGGGGGTATAACAGCAGTGGTCAGTGTGTCCTGCTGACCATCACGGGGTACAACAGCGGTGGTCAGTGTGTCCTGCTGACCATCACGGGGTACAACAGCGGTGGTCAGTGTGTCCTGCTGACCATCACGGGGTACAACAGCAGTGGTCAGTGTGTCCTGCTGACCATCACGGGGTACAACAGCAGTGGTCAGTGTGTCCTGCTGACCATCACGGGGTACAACAGCAGTGGTCAGTGTGTCCTGCTGACCATTATGGGGTACAACAGCGGTGGTCAGTGTGTCCTGCTGACCATCAGGGGGTACAACAGCGGTGGTCAGTGTGTCCTGCTGACCATTATGGGGTACAACAGCGGTGGTCAGTGTGTCCTGCTGACCATCAGGGGGTACAACAGCGGTGGTCAGTGTGTCCTGCTGACCATTACGGGGCACAACAGCAGTGGTCAGTGTGTCCTGCTGACCATCAGGGGGTACAACAGCGGTGGTCAGTGTGTCCTGCTGACCATCACGGGGTACAACAGCAGTGGTCAGTGTGTCCTGCTGACCATCAGGGGGTACAACAGCGGTGGTCAGTGTGTCCTGCT